>NW_017307890.1:129446-132927 GCF_000935625.1 Nanorana parkeri
GCTAATATGAATGGGTTAAATGATCCGTAGTACATAATATGTAGCCCTGTACTACGGATCATTTAACCCATTCATGTTAGCAGTGCAGAATTGTATGTCTATATGTACTGTACATATACAGCACAAATGTCCCGTACATTGCAGCATTAGATTTACAATAATCCCCTGCTAACATGAATAGGTTAAATGATACATAGTACAACAACATGTTATGTACTATGGATCATGATTTAACCTATTCATGTTAGCAGGGCAGAATTGTGAGCGCCTCCCACAAGATGAGCACCGAGATGCGATGCAGCGATCCTGCCCAGCGCCGACTACAAGAGGCATCGCGTGAGGCTACGGGATCGGAGTGAAACTGTGAGTGAGGGAAGCTGGGACGGGGCTGGCTGTAAATCTATTGCTATAGTGTACTGGACGTGTGTAATGTATATGTAGTACATATATACAGCACACACCTCCACTACACTCCAGCAATAGAGTTACAATTCTCCCCTGCTAACATGAATAGGTTAAACCATGATCCATAGTACATAACATGTTGTTGTACTATGGATCATTTAAAGTCACCTGTCCCTTTAAGAAAAAGTATCGGTAATTGGTATCGGCAAGTACATGAGGGGATGTACTTGTACTTGGGCCTGAAAAAGTGGCATCGGGACATCCCTAATACGTACTGTGAAAAATTAGAACTTTCAGAATCCTCTTTGGAATAACATATACAGGTGAAACTCGAATAATTAGAATATCGTGCAAAGTTCATTTATTTCACTAATGCAACTTAAAAGGTGAAACTAATATATGAGAGAGACTCATTACATGCAAAGCAAGATAATTCAAGCCGTGATTTGTCATCATTGTGATGATTATGGCTTACAGCTCATGAAAACCCCAAATCCACAATCTCAGAAAAGTAGATTATTACATGCAATCAATAAAACAAGGATTGTACATAGAACAATATCGGACCTCTGAAAAGTACAAGCATGCATATGTACTCAGTACTTGGTTTGGGCCCCTTTTGCAGCAATTACTGCCTCAATGTGGCGTGGCGTGGAAGCTATCAGCCTGTGGCACTGCTGAGGTGTTATGGAAGACCAGGATGCTTCAATAGCGTCCTTCAGCTCTTCTGCATTGTTCGGTCTCATGTCTCTCATCTTCCTCTTGGCAATGCCCCATAGATTCTCTATGGGGTTCAGGTCAGGCGAGTTTGCTGGCCAATCAAGCACAGTAATCCCACGGTCATTGTGGGCAGGTGCCAAGTCCTGCTGGAAAATGAAGTCAGCATCCCCATAGAGCTCGTCTGCGGAAGGAAGCATGAAGTGCTCCAAAATCTCCTGGTAGACGGCTGCGTTGACACTGGACTTAATGAAGCATAGTGGACCAACACCAGCAGATGACATGGCTCCCCAAATCAACACAGACTGTGGAAACTTCACACTGGACTTCAAGCATCTTGCAGTGTGTGACTCTTCATTCTTCCTGCAAGATGCTTGAAGTTGGTATATAGTGAACCTGGGATTAATCCCTTTCCACCCGGACTGCATGTGATCTTGACTAGAAAGCTATTTTTTTCATGGTCTTGATATTTATGTGCTTAAACACACGGGGTCTATATATCCTAACCACAAAATTATTGCAATTATAGTCAGTATTGTTTTGTCGTGATTTTAATGGTGACAGTAGGAGTTTTGCTGTGCTTACTATTTATAAATAAAAAGTTTTTCTACTATTTCCAATTTTTGTCTGTCCCGATCTATCGTTAACCCTTGGACTGTCTGTACTATAAAGTCAGTCCGATCCTGTGTTTCTGAGCAACCATTCATCCAGGTTAACCCACTGTCATGTGGGGGAAGGGAGAAAGTAGTTATCCTTGTGTAAAGTCCAATACTACATCTACACAGGGATTAGACTTAGCATTAGGCAGGTAGACAATACAGGAAAGTATCAGTGAGTGGGGGAGTTGCCCTATCACAACAACCTGTTCCTTTACCCCTAATGGGAAAAAGCTCATCCCCTGCACATCATCTATGGAATGCTATGTACAGTATCTCATAATTGGAAGTAATGGTTGGGTTGAGGAGTGCTTTGTCCTAGTGAGATGGATTATGGCCGCCATACTGAGGACAGACATCAGACAGAGAATGTCAGTAGTAGTACGGAGACTCTGACCGCTAACAGAATTAATGTAGCCAATAAAAGTAAAGACATTTTGTGTTTTTGTAATCTGGCCCAACAAATTGGCTATTTATGTGTTGATCATGAGTTAGGATCCAGTATGTTTTGAAGTTCTGTCTGAGAAACCATAGGGTCTGGGTGGATGGCATTTTCTTCATGTCAGATCTGCTTCTCTCCCCATATATGTCAAAAGGAATGGAAAAGGAATGTCCAATTTAGAAGGAGATCAACATCAGGTTAACTGTACTACCAAAAACATGGTGTCAGGACAAGGAATAACCCCCATAATAATAATTCCCAGCAATAAGCCCCAGCACAATACCTCCAGCACAGTTACTCCCAGCAAAATAACCTCCAGTAAGTGTCAGGAAGAGCAATAACCCCCATCACAATAACCCACAGTATTCACCTTCAGCGCAATAACCACCTGACCACCTGACCACCACCTAACCACCTAGCAATGACCACCTGGCACAATACCCCCAGCAATGACCTCCAGCACAATAACTCCCAGCAATAACCCTCAGCACAACACCCCCCAGCACTAGCCTCCAGCACAATAATTCCCAGCAATAACTCTCAGCACAAACACCTCCAGCAAATGCCCAGCAAAAGACTTCCAGGACCGGCCATAACCCCCATCACAATAACCCACAGTGTTAACCTTCAGCACAATTACTCCCAGCAATGACCACCCAGGACAATACCGCCAGAGCAGTAACCCCAAGTGCTGGGAAGACCTCTTTCAGCATCCTCAGAACTAGTAACACAAATAAAGACGTGAAGATCATCAGCATCTCTCCCAACAGAGATTGGTGCCGTACCTTCCCGTTCTCTGCCACTGCAGACATCCTCCAAGACAACGGACTCATTTAAATACAGCTTCATGGGGGATTTCCTTCTCGGAAGCTGTTCTGGTTTAAATCCCCAAAGGATAGAACATCTGTGTGTGAATACAATGCGTAGCGATGCAAGAATAATGACCTGCAAACTAGTTTGTTTATTTTATGTCAGTTTAGATCATTGTAAGAAACAAATGAGCTCATGAGCAGGGACGAGCAAGAGTTTTGTGATTTAAACTAAGTGCATTGGAGTCAATAGAGAAGACAGAACTAATGTGGTTTAAGGTGGTTGGAAAGGATGCAAAAGTCTATCTATCCATACAAGAAAATGTTCTTTATCTCCAACTCCTATGTTTTATAACTCTTATGTCAATACATTTTTGACTGCACTGGTCAACATCGCCATATTCCAGGGCTTTCCTCCAAATTCTTTGCGGGGGGGGGGGGGGGCGTTTTTG
>NW_017307890.1:133123-134921 GCF_000935625.1 Nanorana parkeri
CTTACATTGGTGTCAGTGGGAGGAAGAATGTCCCCTTACATTGGTGTCAGTGGGAGGAAGAATGTCCCCTTACATTGGTGTCACTGGAAGGAAGAATGTCTCCTTACATTGGTGTCAGTGGGATGAAGAATGTCCCCTTACATTGGTGTCAGTGGGAGGAAGAATATCCCCTTACATTGGTGTCAGAGGAAGGAAGAATGTCCTCTTACATTGGTGTCAGTGGAAGGAAGAATGTCCTCTTACATTGGTGTCACTGGAAGGAAGAATGTCCCCTTACATTGGTGGCACTGGAAGGAAGAATGTCCTCTTACATTGGAGTCAGTGGGAGGAAGAATGTTCCCTTACATTGGTGTCACTGGAAGGAAGAATGTCTCCTTACATTGGTGTCAGTGGGATGAAGAATGTCCCCTTACATTGGTGTCAGTGGGAGGAAGAATATCCCCTTACATTGGTGTCAGAGGAAGGAAGAATGTCCTCTTACATTGGTGTCAGAGGAAGGAAGAATGTCCTCTTACATTGGTGTCAGAGGAAGGAAGAATGTCCTCTTACATTGGTGTCAGAGGAAGGAAGAATGTCCTCTTACATTGGTGTCAGAGGAAGGAAGAATGTCCTCTTACATTGGTGTCAGAGGAAGGAAGAATGTCCTCTTACATTGGTGTCAGAGGAAGGAAGAATGTCCTCTTACATTGGTGTCAGAGGAAGGAAGAATGTCCTCTTACATTGGTGTCAGAGGAAGGAAGAATGTCCTCTTACATTGGTGTCAGAGGAAGGAAGAATGTCCTCTTACATTGGTGTCAGAGGAAGGAAGAATGTCCTCTTACATTGGTGTCAGAGGAAGGAAGAATGTCCTCTTACATTGGTGTCAGAGGAAGGAAGAATGTCCTCTTACATTGGTGTCAGAGGAAGGAAGAATGTCCTCTTACATTGGTGTCAGAGGAAGGAAGAATGTCCTCTTACATTGGTGTCAGAGGAAGGAAGAATGTCCTCTTACATTGGTGTCAGAGGAAGGAAGAATGTCCTCTTACATTGGTGTCAGAGGAAGGAAGAATGTCCTCTTACATTGGTGTCAGAGGAAGGAAGAATGTCCTCTTACATTGGTGTCAGAGGAAGGAAGAATGTCCTCTTACATTGGTGTCAGAGGAAGGAAGAATGTCCTCTTACATTGGTGTCAGAGGAAGGAAGAATGTCCTCTTACATTGGTGTCAGAGGAAGGAAGAATGTCCTCTTACATTGGTGTCAGAGGAAGGAAGAATGTCCTCTTACATTGGTGTCAGAGGAAGGAAGAATGTCCTCTTACATTGGTGTCAGAGGAAGGAAGAATGTCCTCTTACATTGGTGTCAGAGGAAGGAAGAATGTCCTCTTACATTGGTGTCAGAGGAAGGAAGAATGTCCTCTTACATTGGTGTCAGAGGAAGGAAGAATGTCCTCTTACATTGGTGTCAGAGGAAGGAAGAATGTCCTCTTACATTGGTGTCAGAGGAAGGAAGAATGTCCTCTTACATTGGTGTCAGAGGAAGGAAGAATGTCCTCTTACATTGGTGTCAGTGGAAGGAAGAATGTCCCCTTACATTGGAGTCACTGGAAGGAAGAATGTCCCCTTACATTGGTGGCACTGGAAGGAAGAATGTCCTCTTACATTGGAGTCAGTGGGAGGAAGAATGTTCCCTTACATTGGTGTCAGTGGAAAGAAGAATGTTCCCTTTCATTGGTGTCACTGGAAGGAAGAATATTCCCTTACATTGGTGTCACTGGAAGTAAGAATGTTCCCTTACATTGGTGTCACTGGAAGGAAGAATG
>NW_017307890.1:139315-143587 GCF_000935625.1 Nanorana parkeri
CCTCTTACATTGGTGTCACTGGAAGGAGGAATGTCCCCTTATATTGATGTCCATGAAAGGAAGAATGCACCACGATGATTACTAGACGCCATATAATGTTGTGAACATGCTGCATTGTTGCCATTTGTGGTAAACAAGTCTTTTCAATCTGCCCAGTAATGTCACACCATTAAAGAAGCTAACATGCTTAATGTGACATGTAGTTGAGTTGGCATCATTTTACTCCACCCACAGGCCAATGTTGTGTGGCCGGAGGAGAGGACATGTGTTAGAATACACAGTACTGTGTTTATAGCAATAACTACTGCAGTATACAATTTCAGTCACTGGATGGCAGTGTTTATAAGTTCTGTTATACAGTATATGGTGTATATATCTCTGTTGTATTGAATAAGGTAGAAAATAAAAGCTGTGGCTTCCTTCCTGTTTTTAAGCCATGAGCAGCATGCATATCAGACTGTGTGCTTGTGTTTCTTTGTGAGGCTGTGCAAGAAGTTCCAACAACACGATAGTGACATGAATGTAACAATATAAGACATTTAATGGAAGCTATACCTGAAATAAATTAAATAATAAATATGGCCCGGTGAAGAGGAAGCTTCTTGCTCTATCCTACACTCTTTTACTCATATTTGTAATCTTTCCCTCTCTACTGGGATCTTCCCCTCCCCTCTAAAACATACGCAGGTTACCCCCATACCCAAAGGACCCTCACTGGGGCCCACAAACCTTAACAACCTCAAGCCAATCTCCTTACTCCAATTTACCTTTAAACTCCCAGAACAGCCTTTCTCAACCATGGTGCCTCCTGGCCTCCTAAGGGGTGCCTCAAAATGTTGTGGTATTTAGACTGTGATGTGAAGGGGGCTCCTGGTGTAAAAGTGGAACTCTGTTGTGATAGGGAGGGACTCTGGTATGAAAGTGGATGTGAAGGAGGGCTACTGATGCAAAGGGTGACTTTGATGTGAAGGGGGTGACCTTAATTTGAAGGGGGCACGTTGATGTGAAGAGGTAGACCGAATTTGTGCTTTTGTGTGAGCGCCCATTTTAAATCTATGACATTTCAGTTTGGGGTGCCTCAAGATTTTGCATAGTTTTAAAGGGCGCCGTGACCAAAAATGAGTTGAGACCCACCTGGGATAATGAATCCTGGATCCTTCCATTGTTGAATTGGTGGCAATGCTATCACTCTTGCCAATTTGATGGAATCCAAGGGGGTTAAGTGTTTTCCTACTTTACAGGCTAAGTACCGTCTTCCTCCAAGTAAATTGTTACGCTACCTGCAAATTAAGCATTATCCAGAGAAATTAAGTCGTAGTCATTCGGATCTTCTTCGACGTACTCAGTTTGAACTCCTCTGTGCTTCCGATCCTCATTCTCCGGGGTCAACTCTTTTCTCTACTCCGAACATCTTGGTTCGTCTCGGTTACCCTTACCCTCCTATACCGTTAGGTGGTTGTCTGATCTTGGTGGTAGCCCCCCGCCTGAAGACTGGTCACATATTTGGACCAATACCCCTAGCAGTTGGCCTAACGTGTTGACCCTGTAAACTAGTTCTAAATTGCTCAATTGCTCATGCGCTGGTACTTGGTCTCTTCGAGAATTGCTAGATTGTTCCCATCGTATCCCCATGCCTGTTTTATGTAAAGGAAACCTTACAGGGGGCATTCATTGCTAAACTGCATTTGCAAAATGTTATCTTGCTGGCTGCCATGTGGCTTTATTATATTCTGTTATTTTATTATAGTCACTGACCCCAAAATTGTCTACAGATCTGAAACTCTTCCACTGGGTACTTGTTCCAGATCAGTATTGCAGCCAGGCAAGGAGGCCAACTCAGTATAAAGCCAATGCGTTCTCGGGGGTCGGCAGCAAAAAAAGTTTCCCAGCACACTCACCAGCCAGCATGCAAAAAAAAACAAAAACCTGTCTAACCGCTAAGTTGCTTTGCTCGGGGGTTAGCAGTCCCCTCCCTTCATCAGGACTATAACAGGACAACACAAAGGCACAAGAACACGTCCGGAGTAGTGAAGAGTAAGGATGGGCTCGGGCGTGTTCGCAGCTCCATGTGCCGAGCCAGGAAGCTGACAGCGCCGCACCGCCAATCACAGGTACTGAGACATTTCCCGATCTCTGCAGCTGCGGACAGGGAACATGTCTCAGTAATAGATGGCGTTGAGATTCCTATGCTCCTCGACTCCATCTTGTGGCCTTAGTGCCGCTAGATGGAGCTATAGATCATTCCCATAGATAATGCCATAAAGCAGCCTCATAACGTGCCTATATGTCGGGAAACTAGTTATTAACCCCTTCCCATCCGGAGCAAGTCCTTCATTTTTGCACACACTTGATAAAATCAGAATTTTTATCTAGAAAACAGCTTAAACAATGATATATTTTCTGAAAGCAGAGGTCCTGGAGAATTACAAAAATGCTAGTTGCAATTTTTTATGTTGCAGGATTGTCACACTTACCTGGTCCCCGTGTCGGGTTTTACCCTCTGTCCTGTTTTCATGCCAGGTTTTCCCCTTGTCCAAGGTGCTCGGTTTCCGGCCTATTGCAGGTCACAGGCCTGCGTCCTCCGTGGACTCAATCCCCTTTTCCTTTGTGCCGTAACTCCCCAGTGTACCTTCTATTACCCAGTACCAGTACATCCGGTCAGGGCCGGATTTCCTACAAGGCCAACCGAGGCCCGACCTCGGGGCAGCAGGGAGTGGAGGGGCAGAAGGGGTGTGGCATTCCTATCTCCCCACGCCCAGGACATGCAGTTCCGGGCGCGGGGCGGGTAGTTGTTTTCTACATTTAGTCTGGCTTTGGGCAAGCAGAGCTAAATGTACAGCGGGAAAGCTTCCACTTGTTTTGTATAGGTGATCTCGGCAACGTCGCCGAGATCACTTGTATGCAGCCTGCATACACCTTGGTGCATTGAGGAACCTGGCATTGGGGCAGCATCTGGCCCTGCATCCGGTACCTCTGAGTGGCATCAGTCTTTCTTTGACACTGTCTGTGCTGTCTCTCTGTTCCTATTGCAGTAGGTCAGTTGTGTCTGCACAGGTGTGTTGGAGGGCCGTAACCTGGGAGCTGTCCTGCAGCGCAACATCCCCACCATCAGGGGCTCTGGAGAAGACGCAGGCACTCAGGTTCTGCGCCCCTAGCACACCTGTGCCAAATGTGCAATCACCCTGTCCCTACACTCCCTGTGTTTAGGATACCCAGTGTCCATTCACTCCTTGTGACCGGTGTCCCAGGCCTGATTCCCCGCTCCATTGGTCTTGGGTTGCTCCACAAAATCCGGAGCTCATATTCCCAGTGCCAACGGTTCCCAGACTGTCACACGGATATATTGAAGTTTGCAAGCTTAGTGGTGAACCCCATATAGTCTATCGGGTTGAATCTTAATATTCAATTCTGCCCATTTGTAGGGCAAATAAGTGCTGTTTATATCCAAAGGGCATGGGAAGTTGGGGCAGTGCCATGAATCTCTCCCTAAACAGAACCATCAGTTCTCCTTAACAGCTCCAACACACACTGACAATATGGGCGCTGTCAGCCCACTCTTTGTATAGTGAGGGGGGCTGGGTTATCCAATCCTTCAAATTATTTGCCCTTTTGCCATCCAGCTGACCTGGGGCAAAGGCTGGGCGTCACTCAACTCCAAAGACTGAGGACCTCATGTGACAGAAAGAAAGTAGTGTAGTCAGGACCAGATTTACTCGCCCTGCTGCCCCAAGGCCAGGTTCCTCGATGCGCTCCCTCCCCACCAAACAACCCCCCCATGGAGAATGCCAACCAGATAGCGGGGGCGGCAGGGTTCGTTTAAATTTTTTTATTGTTTCTTTACTATTTTTTACTTTTTTATCACATGTTTTATTTATTTTTTTATTTTCTTTTACTTTTTTAAATTTTAAATGATATTTTTTTAAATATTTTTTTATCTTTTTTATTTTTGTTATAATTATTTTCTTATTTTTTTTCATAATATTGTTTCTTATTTTTTTACTTTTTAATTATTGTTTACTTTATTTTTTAATGATAATTTCTTATTATTTTTTTACTTTACTTATTCCAGCCGTCAGATAGAGCTCAGGCCCCCTTTTTACTAGCTGGTTCTTTTTAGGGCGTTATGAGCAATCTCTACTCTACCCAAGACCCTAATCGAAAACAATCTGGATATATTTCTTTCTTTTCTGCATCGGTAGCCATGTTTAATCATTGTTGTCCTCAGGGCCGGATTTACTCTCCCTGCCGCCCCAAGTCCAGGTTCTGCAATGC
>NW_017307890.1:143735-145176 GCF_000935625.1 Nanorana parkeri
TTTATTTTTTAATCAATTTAAATTTTTTTTCACCTAACTTTATTGCTACCACACAGGAGAAAACAATCCCCTGTGTGATAGCAATTGGAGGTGACAGGTTCTCTTTATTGACCCTGTCACCTCCAATACAGGAGTTCTAGCACGGCACAGCACAGCACAGCGCTCCCCTCTCACTGTCTACACGGAGCGGCCGCTCTGCTCACTGCAGAGGAGAGACTCGGCGGCGGAGCCCGGAGGACGGAGCCAGCGAGGAGAGAGGTAAGTGCAGGGGGGACAGGAAGGGGGTGGCTGCAGACTGTTTACATGTGATCTCAGGGACATCGGTGAGATCACATGTAAACGAACAATCGGCTGCCTCACTCTACATTTAGTCCTGCTTGTGCAAAGCAGGACTAAATGTAGAGAGGGCAACTTACCTCCCGGCGACCGCAACTTCCTCACAAGGACACCGCTGCCGCCCCTCTTCGCCCTGCCGCCACGAGGCCTGGCCTCGGTGGCCTTGTGGGGAATCCGGGCCTGGGTGTCCTAGACAAAATCCTTAAATTGGCACTTTTTGTAGTGTTTTGAAAATGATTTTCATGCAGTTCCTACCGTGAAATGTTTACTGGGCATTCCTCCCGTATTAAACATGGTCCCTTTTATCCCATAAACAGGATCCTTCTAGGCATCTGTCCCAACAGCACGCAATAAAAACCTGCGATGGAAAATGTCTCCACCCAGGGGCTGACTGGCAACTTTTAGCCCAGGGGCTGACTGGCAACTTTTAGCCCAGGGGGCAAGTACAACCCAGAGACCCATGGTGCAGCAACTTGACCCCCCTCCCGCTCTGCCTCTTCCCCGCCTTCTCCCCGCCCCTGTCTGCCACTTTTGCCATCCTTGTAACAGTAGTGTGAATGTATTTATCGGTTTAGGAAATGTAAAGCACACTGTTAGTGGAGGGATGCCACGTCAGGGCTGTGCGCGTGAATGACTGCTGCGGCCCTGGTAGTTCTGCCACTAACTCAGAAATACATTGTACAGCATTGCAGAATGGCATTGGCTATAGAGAACTACAATTCCCAGCAATACCATTATACAGCAATGCAGAACAGCATCAACTATAGAGAACTACAATTCCCAGCAATACCATTATACAGCAATGCAGAACAGCATCAACTATAGAGAACTACAATTCCCAGCAATACCATTATACAGCAATGCAGAACAGCATCAACTATAGAGAACTACAATTCCCAGCAATACCATTATACAGCAATGCAGAATAATATGAAGCTACATACTCTGTTGCTCTGGGTTCTCCGATGATGTCTCCAGGGTCTCAGGATGGTTGTGCGGGCTCTCGCCAGGGTCCAGAGTTTCACAGGTGCGTGTGTGTGCAGCGGAGGCGGCTCCCTAATTAGGCTCTCAGGTGGCCAATGCGGGCTCTCTGCTCCAAAACAAA
>NW_017307890.1:145592-163569 GCF_000935625.1 Nanorana parkeri
GGTCTGGCAGCAGCAAGGGTGAGGCGGGGCGGCGTGTGGAGCGTGGATGCCGGCGGGTCTGGCAGTGGCAAGCATGAGGCGGGGAATATGTGCAGCGTGTGGAGCGTGGGCAGGTCGGGCAGTGGCAAGCGTGAGGCGGGGAGGAGGTGCGGCACGCGGCATGTGTGAAGCCGTGAACAGGGACAACTAATCAAAAGCTGATTAATCGGTGATTGAAAATGTTAACAACTTTTTCAATCTCGATTATAATCGACTTAGTCGATTAGTTGTTGCAGCCCTACATTCATCCCTGATTTCTGGGCACAGTCCCTGGATTCAGGAGACCGTCCCCTGACAAATTATGTCTCCGGGAACATAAAATAAACCAATTTTTTTTTAATGCTCACCTGATCCCTGGATCCACCGACAAGCACGGCCTCCCATCTCCCACGCTGTTAGAAGCTGCATACAGCGTGTGCTGGTTACTACTTAAACTGGCGCGCGCTGTGTGCAACTTCTGAGAAGATACGCTATTAGCATAGCGAGGAAGCCAGCTGCGCATTTTGCATCGCTCCCGCTACGCTAATAGCTTGAAGGGCTACGATATGTGTACTGTGCCTTTTCCTTTCTTGTCTATTCCTTCATCTTGGGTGTGAGCATCATGATTGTGTTTGTCATGGTGACGGAGCCAAGTCTACACGAGCCCATGTACATTCTTATCTGTAACTTGACCCTCAATGGGATATTCGGGAGCTCCTTCTTCTTCCCAAAGCTGCTGATAGACTTGTTCACTTCTTCCAAGAACATCTCCCGTGATGGCTGCTTCATCCAATTCTCTTGCATCACCTTATTCGCCTTTTTTTAAAATTGCCACGTTCACCATCATGGCGTATGATCGGTATCTGGCTGTCTGCCACCCTTTGAGGTATGTCACCTTGATGACCAATGACAGGGTGGTAAAGCTGATCTTCGGAAGTCTGGTCGTCTCGGTGACGGCCGTCTCCATTGGTGCGTTTCTTACAGCGGAGCTTCATTTTTGTGGAACTCAAATCCGCAATGTCTTCTGCGATAAGATGTCCCTGTTGGTGTTGTCCTGCGTAGATGCAACAATGAATAAAGTCCATGGAGAAACAGTCGGGATCGTTTACCTGTCCTTGACATTATCGGTTATAGTTGTCTCCTACCTGAATATATTTTTAATCTGTCTCAGGCTCTCAAAAGAGTCCCGCAAGAAGGCCATGCACACCGTGATGACCCATTTAATAAGCTTCTCTGTTTTTATGACGGGAGTCTTGTTTGTCTTCATCCGCTATAGACTAAAGGGCGTTGATCTCCCCATCGCCGCGCACAGTCTGATCTCCGTCATTGGTCTTGTTACCCCTCCGCTCTTCAACCCTCTTATATACGGGATACGGACAAAAGCCCTGAAGGTGAAGATGATCCAAAACCTGAAGAAATTAAATTTGCTAATGGCGTTTCGGTACAATATTTCCAGCCATGAATGGCCAGTAAAAACGATATTGTTATAAAACTTAAAGGAGAACTATGAGGGGGGAGGGGGGGGGGGGGTTTTCACTATCTCAGTACCTTGCGGTATACTGTGCGTCTCAGTACGCCGCGAGCTGTAGCTCTCGGTATACTGAGCTTAGGGCGACGGGAGGACGCTAATTTGTGTCCTCCTGTTACCCTAAGGAGAACTATGGGGAAAAGCCCGAACCCCATAGTTCTCCTTTAATGTTGACCCAGATTTGACCTTGAAAATTGCTGTAAAATTAGAATTCTTTACCCCAACCTGTCTGTCTGTCTCCCACACTGACTGCCTTTAGGCGATCACTTAAGACTCATCTCTTCAGGGAAGCCTATCCCCCCTCAACCTAACCGCTCAACCATAACGTTCTCAAACAATTCATCCCCACACAGCTCCCTCCTCATGTATCACTTGCCCCTCTCTCTTAGATTGTAAGCCCTCAGGGGCGGGGCCCTCCTTACCATCTTGTCTTGTATTGTGATTGTAACAGTAATGTCTTCCTTACATTGTAAAGCGCTGCGCAAACTGTTGGCGCTCTATAAATCCTGTATAATAATCATAATTCTGGGTTTTTCAAAATTCAGCCGTGGTGAAACGTTCTAGAGCCATCGATACCAGAATTAGAACATGGATGGGAAGTGATAACTTTTACTGGCTAAGCAAATATATTTGAAAGGTTCTAAAATGGCTCATGCTTCCAAGTACAGAAAACCAAATTGGGTAATAAAATCATTATCTCTTTATCAGGTATGAAGACTACAAATGTTACATCTTAATGTGAGGGGAGGACTATCTTGTAGTCCTTGTCTTTTTGTCTTTTGAAATGTATATTACCTCCTGTTGCACAGATCCAATCTCCAACCCTTAAAGGAGAACTATGGGGTCAGGGCTTTTCCACATAGTTCTCCTTAGGGTAACGGGAGGACACAAACTAGCGTCCTCCCGTCACCCTAAGCTCAGTATACCGCGAGCTACAGCTCATTGTATACTGAGACGCCGCAGCCTGGGCGGGTCCCGACAATTATCTCTGGATCCACCCAGCTGCGTGAGTGACAGCTGGCTCTGCCTATCTAGAGGCAGAGCCAGCTGTACCCGCCTCCTCCTCTGTCCGTTCCTCCAGTCAGCGCTTGTCAGGATCCAGAGCACCCCCAGGTGGCGCTGGAGCCGGGTCCTGCAGTTCCTGTGCTCGCCTGCGGGTGTCTCCAGCAGCCAGGGACTGTAAGGAACCTGCAGCTCTGGTACTCACCTGTGGGTGTGCCCCAGCTGTGACTGATCATCCCATCACCTGGTGCTTCCTGGGAGAAATTGATTTTAGCACAGTGGTGGAAAGACGGGGTGCGGTCGCAATTGCAACCGCTGCGGCCCTGATAGCTTTGCCACTGAATCCAAGCTGTAGGAGGACTACAAATCTCAGCAATACATTATACATCAATGCAGAATAATATGAAGCTACATATTCTGTGTTGCTCCAGGGTGATGTTTTGATGTCTCTGAGGTCTTTGGAGGGCTGTCCGGGGTCTCAGGAGGGCTATGTGGGGTCTTGGGTGGGTTCTGCAGGGTCTCAGGAGGGCTGTGTTGGGTCTCAGGAAGGCTGGGCAGGGACTCAAGTGGGCTGTCCCGGGTCTCAAAATGGTTGTGGGGGTCTCAGGTGGGCTGTGATAGAAACCGCCGTACAATCCCTTGAAACACCAGGCATGTTGAGAAAAAAAGGGAGCTGAAGGAAGATCAGTATACTTTTATAGGAATTTAGCAAAATGAATGCGTTAATATCATAACCCGTTTTTGATCTGTAGGTATTGTGGTAAGAGAGAAGTTGAATGGGGGAGGTTGGTGAGTGCTAAACAACTCATAAACAGTAATTCCAAAAAAAGGGGCGAGGCTTGTGATTTGTAGACAGTTCTAAAGGTGAGAGTGCAAACAGTTGATAAGGGAGGACAATAGGAGAAGGCTGATGGAGGTGATTGATTGGAGAGATGGCTGCAATGAGCTTGTACTTACATTTAGACTGGGTTCACACCTTAGCGTATTGGAAACTCGCGTTTGCCGTGCGTTCCTTACTGCGCGGTTTTACGGCGATTTACGGTAAAAGAAACGCGCGTCAAACGCGAGTTTCCGAGGGGGTATCCGGCTGATAACAGCGGGATACGGGCCTCAATACGCCCCAAAGAAGCTCATGTACTTCTTTGGGCGTATGGCGTTTTACCATGCGATCGAACGGACGGTAAAACGCGCAGGTGAGAACCATGCCCATAGGCAAACATGGGTTTTCACCTGTTGCGCGTTTTACCGCGCCTAGGAACGCGTGGTAAAATGCTCAGGTGTGAACGGGGCCTTAGAGTAAGGCCTGGAGCTATGGATTGCAGAGGAATGAGCAGAAGGCCTGCATGGCAAGGCTGTGAAGGGGAACGAGGATAGGAAAGGGTTAAGGAAAGAAAGGAAAAAGGTTATAGACGGGATTGGATGACGGGGTCGTTCAGGAGGGGCTTCAGGAAGTTTAGTCAGGAAGGAGGAGTCCGGAAGTTCAGTTGGGAGTCCGGGAATAGAGGAAGAACTTCCCACCCACCCTCCCCTGAGTCAGTGGTTACATATGTGGACGGGGGACCCATCCGTGGTGTGGGTGTCCTTCAATAGTTGTACGGTCATATGGGTATGACCGGTTAATACGGACCAACCTGGGTCTGCGGGCAATTTTAGTTACACCCCCGAGGCGGTGTATGGCGGCTGGGGGCATTCAGTTACAAGTAAGGTGCCCGCAGATACTGGTCTGTTTAGAGTCCGATTGCCTTCAAGGACCTTGAAACCAAACAAGTTGGTACAGTATGGTTATGGGTTTGTTGTTGTTATTTATGTTATTTATAATGAAAGGCTGCTGTGGCCATTTAAACTCCCGCTGTTGTGTGGCGTATTTATTGGTAACAGGGGACGGGGGTATGAAGTGATGAGGGTACTGTGAAAGGGACCTCTGAGCTACCTGAGTCATGTGGTATAGACGTGATCTGATCCATTCCTCAATCTCCTCTGAACAGATTGGACCCGGCAGCGCTCAGGTCTGAGCACTTCTAGCTTCAGGGCTGTCAGTTGCCAGCCAGACGAGCTGGGTAAATAGCGGTCTGGGGTATTATGTCCCTGATCTGTTTGGGAAGAGTATAGAGGAGGCATAATGGGTCATAAAGAGTACATCTTACGCTTGTAACAGGAGATTACTGCACCTCTCTGCGCACTGCTATGGTTTACCCCCAGATGGTGCTGTAGCGCAGATTATACATTTGTATTATGTTCAAGAGTAAAAAATTAAAACGTTAATATTGTTAATGTTTTGAAATATTGCATATGATGATTTTTATCTCTGAGGAAGCCTGTGTTAGTTTCAGGTTGTTGGTTTAATGCTTTGCTATACTGTATAAGCTTAAAGTGGATGTCAAGGCAAAATAAAAAAAGAACATATACGGTACATCTCTGTCATATGTTTTATCACTTTAAGCAGGGCTGCTACTGGGTGGTGTCAGCCCTGCCCAGTTGTCTTTTGCTCAACTACCTAACCACTCCCACTCTCAGATCTCTACAACATAGACACTAGCTATTCTATAGTCTGTAGATAAGAACTAGGAGGGCTGTTTGAGATAACACAGGGAGCATTCAGAGGACAAGGAACATTTCTGACGAGATCAAACGGGTAATTTTTTTGC
This sequence comes from Nanorana parkeri, assembly GCF_000935625.1. Classification (NCBI taxonomy): domain Eukaryota; kingdom Metazoa; phylum Chordata; class Amphibia; order Anura; family Dicroglossidae; genus Nanorana; species Nanorana parkeri. Next base: position 150,786 of record NW_017307890.1, read on the forward strand.
ATCTATCAGACCGGTATAACAAAATGCTCGACTAAGGTAGCTCAGAGGTCCCCCTTTACCTTCGCCTCCCCATCCCCTTCCTTTCAATAAACACGCTACACGTGGAGTATAAATGGCCACAGCAGCCTTTTATTACAAAACGTTCTAAATGGCAACAAAAACCACAATAACCAAATAACCGTACAGTAGGACTTGCTAGGTTTCAAGGTCCTTGAAGACACTATAACTATTCAAAATCGGACCAGTGTCTGCGGGCACCTTTTCTTAAACCGGAATGACCCCTGCCGCCATACACCGCCTCGGGGACGTAATTAAATTGCCAGCAGACCCACCGTGGTCCCTATTACCAGGTCATAACGTTTGACCTTACCACCACAGAAGGCCACCCACACCACCGATGGGTCCCCCCATCAAATTATCCAACCCAGACCAATGCCTTCAAGGATCCAAACCGCCATAGTGCTGCGGCACACTTCGTCACCTTCAAAATCATACCTTTAGTCCGTTTCTTCTCCTGGTCACGCTGGCTCCTGGAACTCCTCCTTCCCGGATACTCTCTGAAGCCCCTCCTGTAAGGACTTCTCCAATCCCGTGAGTATCCCTCCTCTAATTAACTCTTCCCTTTTCTTTAACCCTTTCTCTCCTAGTTCCCCTTCCCACCCTTGTCATGTAGGCCTTTGCTTATTACACTACGTTCCATAGCTCCTGGCCTGTCTTTAATAGGTGTATTTCATGGAGCAAAAAGGAGGAAACAAGTGAAGTTCATTGTTAAGGTTCACATAGTCTTTAAGACACAGTAATGGCAGGATCTCAGGTTACAAACACAGCTTGTATGTGGTGTCCCATTGAAGAACAGGAGGATCAGATCGCAACCTTCACTGCAGCATACAGAGAGTTCTTAGAAAGGGACACATCTCCTGGAGTTATGCCATCTCCCCATACAGGCAGCACATCTCAATGAGGGAACCATACAAGGTCTTTGTACTATGTCCTCAGTGTATTATTGGAGTACGTACTTTTCCATACAGGGGTATTCGGGAGCATTCTTATCCAGAGCTGAACTTTTATTGGCACTTTCAGACGGCTAGTGATCAGATCTCTCTGTAGCTCAGCTCTTCTCGGGCCCGTTAGACCTGGGTCCAGCTCCTTGACTCTTCAGTTTCTGCAGTACCTTTCCTGTACCATGAAGGAGCGTGTGTCTGTCCCTCACTATTACTGGCCATAGAATGGCTGATGGACACACATGCCTGTGATCCTTATAGGCAGCTCTGCTCCTCTCACTTACCCGGGCTGTCCAGTGGCATGCAAAGCTAAGCACATCGACTAGGCTTCCATTGGAGATGTCTCCTGAGGGAATCTGGACAAGGCCTCCACATGCATATTTAGGGATCTTGGCCTCTATTGGATCATATAATCAAAGTAAAACAGATGGGCCACCCTCTGCTGGTCTAAGGTTCCAGGTTGGCAGAACCCAGATATACTAGTAAGCCATTGCTTGGCTACACATCAACACAGCTCCCGACAAGGTGTTCTGCAAAGTTTTCTGTCTGATACAATAGATGGCAATTCAAACTTGTGTTCAGCAGGAAGAAAACGTTGGCTTGCATAGCTAGGTACCTACTCTTGGTCTCCCCGTTGTTTACAGTGTATAGCTGTCAACCTCTGTCAACTTTCATCTGTATACAGCAGGAGAGGTAGTTAGTATGTTGGACCTCACACATAGACATGTGCACTGCCAAAAAATTAGTTTCGTTTCGTTTTAAATTCGGATTTGTGTTATTTCGTTTTTCGGGATTCGCGTGTGAAAGTCAATTCGGATTCGAAATTCGGACGAAATTCGTTAGCGGTAGTTCTTTTGAACGTTCGTTTCGTTTTCGTTTCCGTTTCTTATTCGTTTCGTTCATTCGTTCGTTCGTTTGAAGCAAAGTGACATTTGAGGGGGAAAAATGTTTTTCGACTTTTCTAATGTCACTTTGCTCCAACGAACGAAACGAATAGGAAACGAAAACGAAACGAACGTTCGAACGACCTACCGCTACCGAATTTCGGAAATGGAAATTCGCATTTGTTTGCGTTCGTTATGTCTGTAATTCGGAATTCGGATGCATCCGAATGTCCGAATTTCGATTCGGAACGGAACAAATCGCACATGTCTACTCACAAATGGTCCAACATTCCCATAGACCAGGGGTAGGCAACCTTTAACACTCAAAGAGCCACTTGGGCCCGTTTCCCACAGAGAAAAAAAACCCCGGGAGCCACAAAACCCTTTTACATCTAAAATGAAGATAACACGGCATACATCGTTTTTTTACATTTATTCTATGTATAAAATAACTATAGTGTGTTACATTTATGAAATCAATGAACTGCTACAGAGAAAACACCTGCAGCAAACCAAAAATGCTGTCTGCTTCTGTGTGCCGTCATCCTTTTATCGCATATGTACTGGAGCGGTGGAGCTTACATTCTAATGCCCCTCCATAGTCACACACTATTATTATACATTTATATAGCTGACATATACCGCAGTGCTGTACAGAGAACACTGAGTCAGACACACCAGTCTCTGTACAGAGAAGCTTACGCTCTAATGTCCCCCCCACAGTCACATCAGTCTCTGTACAGAGGAGCTTACACTCTAATGCCCCCCCCCCACAGTCACATCAGTCTCTGTACAGAGGAGCTTACACTCTAATGCCCCCCCCCCACAGTCACATCAGTCTCTGTACAGAGGAGCTTACACTCTAATGCCCCCCCCCCACAGTCACATCAGTCTCTGTACAGAGGAGCTTACACTCTAATGCCCCCCCCCCACAGTCACATCAGTCTCTGTACAGAGGAGCTTACACTCTAATGCCCCCCCCCCACAGTCACATCAGTCTCTGTACAGAGGAGCTTACACTCTAATGCCCCCCCCCCACAGTCACATCAGTCTCTGTACAGAGGAGCTTACACTCTAATGCCCCCCCCCCACAGTCACATCAGTCTCTGTACAGAGGAGCTTACACTCTAATGCCCCCCCCCCACAGTCACATCAGTCTCTGTACAGAGGAGCTTACACTCTAATGCCCCCCCCCCACAGTCACATCAGTCTCTGTACAGAGGAGCTTACACTCTAATGCCCCCCCCCCACAGTCACATCAGTCTCTGTACAGAGGAGCTTACACTCTAATGCCCCCCCCCCACAGTCACATCAGTCTCTGTACAGAGGAGCTTACACTCTAATGCCCCCCCCCCACAGTCACATCAGTCTCTGTACAGAGGAGCTTACACTCTAATGCCCCCCCCCCACAGTCACATCAGTCTCTGTACAGAGGAGCTTACACTCTAATGCCCCCCCCCCACAGTCACATCAGTCTCTGTACAGAGGAGCTTACACTCTAATGCCCCCCCCCCACAGTCACATCAGTCTCTGTACAGAGGAGCTTACACTCTAATGCCCCCCCCCCACAGTCACATCAGTCTCTGTACAGAGGAGCTTACACTCTAATGCCCCCCCCCCACAGTCACATCAGTCTCTGTACAGAGGAGCTTACACTCTAATGCCCCCCCCCCACAGTCACATCAGTCTCTGTACAGAGGAGCTTACACTCTAATGCCCCCCCCCCACAGTCACATCAGTCTCTGTACAGAGGAGCTTACACTCTAATGCCCCCCCCCCACAGTCACATCAGTCTCTGTACAGAGGAGCTTACACTCTAATGCCCCCCCCCCACAGTCACATCAGTCTCTGTACAGAGGAGCTTACACTCTAATGCCCCCCCCCCACAGTCACATCAGTCTCTGTACAGAGGAGCTTACACTCTAATGTCCCCCCACAGTCAAAGTCACAGTAAAGATATAGCATCAAAAAAGTCAAATTGGATTGATTTGGGCCACAGACTGGAGGCTGTTCCTCGATTACGTTCCATATGTAAATGTCAAATTCAAGAGCGATGACTAAATTATGGGATTGTTTCTTTAACGTGAACACTATGTGAATGTCATTTACTACCCTGTTGGTTTGTGGCCCGCTGCTGGTCTCTTCAATAAAAACATGCCTTGAACAGTTTAAAATAAAGATAATTTCTCTTTTACATAAAAAAAAAGTCAAATTGAAAAAAAAACAAATGATGGAAGAAGACAGGGACACCACAGTGCCTTCCAGGGACTCCCTTAGGACTTACACTTACACTCTCGGCCTTCTAGGGGACACCCCAGGTTTTTCTGCACTCTCCCAGCTGGAAGCAGCGGCGGTTCCACTGAGGGGGCGTGGCTACAATTCCTGCATAGACCGGCCCGCTAAGGGCGCTAAGCCAACAGGAGGGGGTGGAGCTACACCTTCTTCGTCTGTGGTGTGCTGAGACGAGATACCGCCCCCGTTCACTGCATCGGTCAGATCAGTGGGCGGAAGGAGCCGCAGCAGAAGGACGAAAGAGCCGCATGCTGCTCCGGAAAAAGCGGGTTGCCGACCCCTGCCATAGACACACTCCTAAACCTTGTGGACGCCTTCCCAGAAGAGGTGAAGCTGTTTTTGCTGCAAAGGGCGGAGCCAACTCAATATAGAACCCTACTAAGACTGGGATGCCATTAAAGTTCATGTGCGTGTAAAGGCCGGCGTCCCAATATTTTGGGCAAGTAGCTCCTCTTTGTTCTTATCTTCCAAATAATTTGTCAATTTATTTCTTGGTGGATTCACTGAAATGAGCATGAAACAAAACTGAGCATCCCTTATAGACCATATGCATTAATTAACACAGAGGTGTGCAGTCCTTCGGGGGGTTTCAGCCGGAGCAATTAAAGGCCAGGAAATCCCTAATTTGCTGTATTTAAATAATCCATTTAGGTGTTTGCTGTTGTGTGCCTATAATTAGAGGAAGAGATGGCGGTGACCCCAAAATCATTTTTTTGTGCTTCCTTTTAAAGCATATCTAAACCCAATGAGAAAAACGTCATCAATTGCAGCTCACCAGTTCATAGATGTGAAAAACGTTGCGCCCATAATAGTCAGCGGCAGGCACTGGTTGTCCCCAGTGATGTCACATGGAGGGTGCGGCCCGCACCCGGGTGACACCATTGAAGGGGTGACACCAAAATGACTTCAGTCAGTGTCACCCCCCTCTTAAAAGTCGGGCACTCGGTTATGGACCGAGCGCCCGACAGATTCGGGAGAGAGGAGGGGACCCGGCAGCATGACTGTCACCCGCCGGGTGACTGTCCCCACCTCTCTCTGCCGGCGTCCATCACCAAGATGGCTGCCGGCAGGTATGCTGCTTAAAGAGTTCATATGAGTGAAACCATCCAGAATTCATACACGTGTGATTCAGTCTTTGCTCCTCCACCATCTTATTACCACCACGTGGACACTCAATAAAATGCTGCTCACCTTGGATGTCAGACATCACACAAGGTCTATTGTCGCTATTCCCCCTTACGCTATACTAGCCAGCTGGGGATCTATCATAAGAATCCACTTATGGAAGTTCTCATATCCCTCTTTGTACGTACTCCAAGGATCCCAATGGTATCTAAGATCAACCCAAAATAAAAAAAGGGGTACAGACCATCGTGCTCTCTGTAATCATTAAAATAAAGCTTTGATTAAAAACACAGGATATTTATTAATTACAGGTATTTATATAGCGCCGACAATTTACACAGTGCCCATTCACATCAGTCCCTGCCCTCAAGGAGCTTACAATCTAAGGTCCCTATCTGTGGCGTCACAAGGGGGGTGCAGCCCGCACCCGGGTGACACCATTGGAGGGGTGACACCAAAATGACAGTCATTTTGGTGTCACCACCCTCTGGAAAGTTGGGCACTCGGTCATGAACCGAGCGCCCGACAGTGTCAGGAGAGAGGAGGGGACCCGGCAGCATACCTTATCCCGCCGGGTGACTGTCCCCTCCTCTCTCCGCCTGCGTCCATCACCAAGATGGCCACCAGCAGGTATCAATAAGATCGCAGCGCATGTGCAATTACGTCATAGCGCATGCGCAGTGATGTCACGGCGGGGTGTCACCCGGTATCCCATCGTTCCGGGATGACTTAACTGTAGCAGGTAAATAAATAGACCTCCCAGCAAAGTTATTACCAGGCTGCAGCTATGAGGAGCCCTAAAAATTGATGGGGTTTTTCACGAAGGAGCCGAAGGATCTAGCCGTAGCTTCGGCTCACTTCAGTTGAACCAAAGGGCTGCTGTGCGGGCTATTCACAATATTCACAATACCCCGTACAGCAGCCGAGCGGCTCAGCCAAGCCGAACGCATATGCTTCGGCTCAGTAGAGCCGTAGTCACAGCCAAAGTGGGGAGAACGGTCTGCAAAGCCGACCGTTCTCACTGCAAGTGACAACGACCGGGCGGAGCCAGCCGTGCCCGCCCAGTTGTTGTCCTTCAATGACAGCCCAGAGTTCTCAGGTTATTTGAGGACACTGGGCTGCCATTAAATAACAACTTGGTGGAGGCGGCTGTGACATCACGGTCGGCTCCGTCCAGTTGGCTTCATTTTTCCGGGACCTGCAAGTAGATCCTGGCAGGTGCCGGCCAGATGTAAACAGTATTGATGGCCGGCATCGGTCAGATTCTTCATCCTGCGGTGGGAGTTCGACTCGTGCAGTCGGGTCGGCGTTTTAAAAAAAAATTATTTTTCGACGAGTCATCATTATTGTTGGCAACCCTGGACGACGTGATTGACCTTAGGATTACGTCGTTGGATACATTTTTTTTTTCAACTAAAGGAATTGTCAAAGTTCTTTGTTGTGTTTTTTTTTTTTTTCAATTAAAGTATTTTTTTTTCAAAAGTCTGGACTTTTTATTTACATTTTTATTTACCTCTTTAGTGAATGGGCAGGGGTACAAGTACCCCTTACTAATTCACAAGAGGGGAGCAGCATCTGGGTGCCCCTTTATTAAAGGGGTACCCTGATGTGAATACGCCCCCCTGCCCGGGCCCCCACAACCAATGCCCCAGGGCTTGTGGGGAAGAGGCCCTAGTCCCCGTCGGCATGGAGACAAGGTGCTTTTCCACGGGGTCCCTGCAAAAGCACCCTCCCAGTGCTGAGGGCTATGGGCATAGATGAGGTGGTGTGTACGTGGATAGAGAACTGGCTACGGGAACGTGTCCACAGAGTATCTGTAAATGGCACCTTTTCAGACTGGGCTAGTGTAATGAGCGGTGTGCCTCAGGGTTCTGTGCTGGGTCCGATACTGTTCAACCTATTCATTAATGACATCGGGGAGGGAATAAATATCCATGTTTCCGTGTTTGCAGACGATACAAAAATAGGGAGGGTACTAGAAACGGATCGTGACAATATAACATTGCAGTGTGATCACAGAAGACCATCAGGCTCACATTAAACTCAGAATGCAAGTGAACAACACATTGTTGTGGGCTCTCTTTTCCCTTACACCGGTACTGTGGGCTGGACCCTTGTTATACCGTGCACTCAGATCACCGACAATGCTGTAACACGCTGCATTACAACAAAAAACACAAAATTGGAATTTCATTTATAAATAACTGCAATTCTTTGTACCAAAATCATAATTTTATGGTCATTTTTTAAAGAACAAATTATAGAAATAAATTTATACTTTATTTTTTCTTAACTATGCAGAAAAAAGAACCTTTTTATTAGTTTTATCACATTTACTGTCTATGGATTGAATACAAAATAAAATCATTTTTGCAAGACATTATCACCAAAATAAAAACCTTGCTTGGCTTACAGAACAATAGATGTGTTTTTCTTATGTCATTACAAAGGTATAGTGGAATAAACAGCCCTAAAGTGGAAAGGTGCACCCGGACCCGGCATTTACCAACAGTGCTGCTGATTTCCTATGACCTCCACTGATCACCGGTCATTCCAGCACAGGAAGTCTCCCATCACTAACTTCTTTGTGTCTCTTTACATTAGATCACGTGACCTGTAAAAGCCACAAATAAGTTATTAGTGATGGGAGGACTTCCTGTCCTGGGAGCTGATTGCCTGTATTTGCAACGATCGCTGCAGATTCGAGGAAATCAGCAGTACTGAATACCAGGGCCACCCTAGGGGGTAGTGTAGAATCTTCTAGATAGCCAAAAATGGTGCCAACATGCGCAGTAGTGGCAGGTAGGTAATAACATTGTGTTGCTACTAAGCATGCGCAGTAGTATCAACATTTAGATATAGACCATCATCATCCACAACAACAGCCATACCTAGTGGGACACCTAGAGTGGTCCCTGCAGCAGATGAGCCTGTGTTGCAATGGGACATGGTCTTCCTAACCACCCCCCTTTATGCCTGTACTCTCACCACTATGCCTGCAACTACCCCATCACCACTGTGCTTGCACCCCCTTCTCACCACCATGTCAGAAACCTCCCCACCACCTCACCTTTATGCCTGTACTCTCACCACTATGCCTGCAACTACCCCATCACCACTGTGCTTGCACCCCCTTCTCACCACCATGCCAGAAACCTCCCCACCTCCTCACCTTCATGTATGTACTCTCACCACCATGTCTGCAACTACCCCCCATCACCTTCATGCCTGCACATTCACAGCTGACTCCCATCTTCCTCCCCCCCACCACCCATGTATACCAACCCTACTCTCACTACTGCACCTGACCTCCATTCTCTACCTGCTCTCTACACTTCACTTGCCACTTCACCAACACCCGTATTTGCTCATGCCCATTGAACCCATGCCCATTCCTGAGCTCACTCCCACTGTTCCAATGTACACTTCTGTGCTCTGTGCTACTGCTAATGCAGCGGACACACCCTTCCATAGTCGGCCTGGTACATGAACGGCACACTTTTGCTTGTATGCATTAAAAAACTGATATGAAACATAATTTTAATAACTTATAATGAACAAAGAGCAATCTGCGTTATCAATGGCAGCTTAGGGAAAGTCGGGAAGAAGTGGAAAGAATGGGCAGACAAAGGGGGAAGGGGCTAAGGGAGAGGAAGGGAGGAGAGGTGCCCTTTGCATAGTGGGATTAAAAACCTGTAAGCTTTACGAGCCCCTCGCAGCATAAAACTAAATTTTTTGTTTTTTAACAAATGACTCAAGGTGAAATATGCCGATGCCATTCTGCTGCACTTCATTTCCGTGTACCTCTTCGTGTTTGCCACTTATGTAGACAAATACAGCAGATCATTTCATCTGGATGGTTGTCCATTTTGGCCCCTCATTTATTTTCTGCAAATAATAAATAACTTTTATTTTCAAGGCTTGGGTCCGAATTCCATATATCAGAGGATTAAGCAGTGGTGGGAACACGAGGGGAGTCACGGAGAGGAGGACATGGACCATTAGAGGGAGGTTCACTCTTTCCAATCTGTACCTTAAAAAAACAAAGAAAACACCCATCAAAAATATGGAAAAGTTGAGTAGATGCGTCACCAGGGTGTGGAAGGCTTTCCGACGGGACTCTTTGGAGACTCGGAGGCAGACCATAAATATCCTGAAGTAGGAGAAGACAGTAACGGAAATAGTCATGCAAAAGTACACATAGGTTACCGCAGATGCATAAATTCTATTCACAGAAGCGTCCAGACAAGACAAGACAATGAAAGACATGTTGTCACAAAAAACACTGTTTATTTTATCCCCACACAGAGGAAGATTCCACCCCATAAGGACAGCTACGAAAATACACGTGAAGGACGTGACCCAACATGTGGCAGCGATCTTCAGGACCTTGTCGTTGGTCATCAAGCTGGCATACTGCAGAGGTTGACACACGGCCAAATAACGGTCGTAGGCCATAACCGTGAAAGTGCCCATTTCAAAAAGTACAAAAGTGGAAATGCAAAGAATTTGGATCAGGCACTCTCTATGAGAGATCGTCTTGGAGGAGGTGATCAAGTCCACTATCAGTTTGGGAAAGAACGAGGAGCTCCCAAAAATCTCGTTTAAGACCAGGCTGGCTATGAGAATGTACATTGGTTCATGGAGAGTCCTCTCCTTCACCACCACCAGCACAATGATGCCATTCATCATCAGAATAAATACATAGATGACTGTGGAGAATAGGAAGTAGGGATATTTGTGCATCTCCATCTCTACCAGCCCCAGGAGCGTGAAGCTGCCGCTGATGTTAGAAATGATCTCCATCTTAGTCCGATCTGTTAAAATCAAATAAATTGTCTTATTTTAGTTACTTATGACACAAAATAGATAAAACCATTTCCTCAGAAGCTCAGCGCTCAGAAACAGTCAGATGTACTGAATAAACTTAATTTTAGCGAGCCTTATAGTAACGTTCAATATACTGTACTATTGCTATGGAGGAACTTGGTATAGGACATGGCACGGCAGGTTTTGAAATTTTTTCGAAATGTATGTCAAGTCAGAGATTGGATTATTTTATATGTTCATAAAGTGCTGACAAAAATATTCCACATCACTTTAAAGCCTTTGTTCTCAACTGGTTTGTCGTGACCAAAAAGTGGGTTGCGAACCTGTGTTCAGTGGGTTGCCGCGTGCCTTTCACTTTTCTGGGTGAGAGGCTCCTCAGCCTCCTCCTAGCGCAGCACTGTCAGTTCTTTCACCAAGCAGCCATTTAAAATATGCTGCCCGGCGCCGAGTGTCAGCTTGAGGTGTGCTGGGGGTATGGCTGCGAGGGAGCTTCATCCATATGTGCATTGCTTACAGCTCCCTCACGTGTCCTGTAGAGGTGCCTGGACCGGAGTGATGTCACATTCTGGCTCCCGGCATCTCTACAGGGTGTGCAAGGGAAATGTACAAGCAATGCATGTATGGATGGAGCTCCATCACAGCACAGCAGCCCACACTGGACCCCAGGCTGAGGATCCACTCCGGTTCTCGTAAGATAGGGAGACTGGGTGGATCTTAAGAAAAAAATTAACATTTTTGGAGTGTGTATGTGTGTGTGTGAGATTGTGTCTGTGGTTGTGTATGTATGTCAGTGTTTTTGAGATCCCATTCATTAATTTAAAGTGACACTAAACTTAGGAATTATACCTTAAAAATGCATTGAAGTACCCTAATCATTAACAGACATACTGTATATCTTATTTGTATATCACTCGGCTGTAGATCCTCCAATCATCTCTGAATTGGTGCTGACACTGTCCTTTTTTCTGGAGGGGGGCTACGTCTGTCCCCATGGTCCCTGTGTGTGTTGTAAAGTAGTCACCGCTCCAAGCTCACTCCTGTGATGGACTACAATCTCAATACAAATTAATAAACTAAACATGAGATTGTAGTCCATCACAGGAGTGAGCTTGGAGCGGTGACTACTTTACAACACACACAGGGACCATGGGGACAGACGTAGCCCCCCTCCAGAATGAATGGGATCTCAAAAACACTGACATACATACACAACCACAGACACAATCTCACACACACACATACACACTCCAAAAATGTTAATTGTTAAGATACATTGTTGTTCAGAGTTATGGTAGATGAATGTATTTTTAAGATTTAACTCCTGAGTTTAGTGTCACTCTAAGCCCTCATTCACACTGTAATCAACCGGCATCTCTGTGCAGCTCCGTGCTGCGTGCAGGGCCGTACCAAGCAGCTCCAAGGAGGGGTGTGTGTGTGTGTGTAGCGGTGCGAGTGCTGAAGTGGTTAATCCGCCTCCTTGTGTTTTTTTTTACCATCAATTCTTATTTTCACCCATTGAATTGATATTTTGCAATCATTATAGCTTCAGGAATTGATATTATCATTATTGGAGAATCTTTTGTCAGTTTGTATTTGTTAACAGACTGCCTGCGTATTTCCAGTAGAATGATCACTCATTGTTCACGCATTGTCCCTGGTAATGGGCAGCGGTGTGCTCTCTGGCAGGTGTAGGAAGGGTCCGTATTGTGTACTGTACCTGGTGCTCTGGAGATCTGCGGCGGAGTCTGGAACTGTCATTGTGCTCTCAATATATAGCATTACAGTGAAGCATTACAGACGGTGAACCTTTGTCATGTAGAAATCCCCAGGGCTGGGAAATCCCTCCAGCAGATGGAGGAAACTGATGAGTCGTGTTCCATAGTGAGGACGCAATGTAAAGTCACCGGCACTCCGAATGTTCCATAACTTTTCTTTATTTAGTGCCAGAACCTCATATCACCAAGTGTAGCAATGTTTCAGAACCGGGCGCGGTTCCTTCATCAGACAAAGTGATGGTCTCAATGATCCATAGTGAGACCCCACCAAGAAATCTATAGGAGCCAGTGCACATACTGAAGTGTGTAGATGTTAGACTATAGTCAATACCCAACTTCATGAAAGCAAATGTATGAGACGTTGTAGGATGATGAGGTCATACATCCCCATAAAACTATTAACCAATGTCCATGGCAAGTATAAAGTGGGCCTCTTAGTAACGTCTACATGAATAAATTCCTGACATGTCACAATATACATCAGCATGATCACTTCTATCTTTTTTTTTTCCAAAATGTTTTATTTTATTTATAATTTTGCATAGTAGTACATATAGAATATTGCAGAAAGCACCAAAAAGGTGCATAATGTAGATATACATGTAACATACTGGGTATGAATATTCACTTGATCATATTAAAACTTATGTGCACGGACAACAGTCCGGTATGCGTATTGACGACGCATGGAACTGACTTCGCCAAAGACCCAACCTAGCCTGATAGGTCGGCCTATAGCTAAACCGGGCCCTTCTGCGTAATCTTATATACCTATAACGGATTTCCGTAAGTATGACACTGGTAGTCAGTAAGATAACACATAAAGAAGGACAGAAGCTAGAAGAGAAACCAGAAAAGAAGGGGGAGGAGGGGAGGA
>NW_017307890.1:164403-169495 GCF_000935625.1 Nanorana parkeri
GGAGGGGAGGAGGGGGGATGGGGGGTTGGAGAGCGACGACCTCGGGACCGATGAGAAATAGGTGCTAACAGTCTCATGCTAATTAAAAGATATTGGGGTCCAGATCTGGAAGCGCGAGTTCGCACCCCGGCGACCACACCTTCCGGAATTTAGCGTAGGAGTCAGACAGTACGCTGGACAATTGTTCAATGATGAAGAAGCCCTGCATACGTTTTTTGAACTCCCCAAAAGGTATGATCTGCTTCTTCCATGAGTGGGCTATAGTCTGTTTCGCCGCCAAAAAGACAAAATCTGCTAATTTCTGCTGAGACCGCCGTAGTTGTGGAATTTTCAAATGCATTAGGGCATGCCAAGGGTCTCTGCGGACCGTTATACCAAATAAGGAGGAGACAAATCTACAGACCCTCGACCAGAATCTGATAGCTGATGGGCAGGCCCACCATATATGCATGACATTACCTTCTGAAGAGCAACCTCGGAAGCAATTTTTAGGATAAGATGGGAAAGCGTGGGCTATTCTGGCAGGGACCAGGTACCATCTCAGGAGGACCTTTTATGCTGATTCTTGGGACAGGATATTATGTGAGCATTTAGAGATGGACCTCCATATTGAATTCCATTCCTCCAGAGATTTGGTAGAGCCCAGGTCTTCATGCCATTTGGCTACATACGTTGGGGGTTTGGAGGAGGAAGGGGTGGTCAATTGGGAGTAAAGTATCGTGATAAGTTTCGGGGCACAGGGATCTTTAAGACAGCGACTTTCAAAAGTTGATATCGGGGATGGTGGATTTCCATTTTGGAGGAGGGTTTGAATCCAGTGTCGCAGCTGGAGATAACGAAAAAATTCCCGCGGTGGGGGGGTCAGATTTGGCGACTATGGAGTCCCAAGTACGAGTTCTGTTACCATCAAGAAAGTGATACATCAGGGAATACCCCTGCGCCGGCCACCAGGTAAAGGCTGATGGTGATTCCACCGCCGGTGGGAACATTGGATTCCCCATCAGTGTGGATAGGGGAAGGTGGGGGGAAAGCAGATGACTAGAATATTTGACTGAATCCCACACTTTTAAAAAGTGAAGGAGAAGGGGGCTTAGTCGTGCGGTTCTGAGGGTGGGCGGCAGCCATAGCAGGGTAGAGAGGGCAGTAGGATGAGCATTGGGCAATTCCAGGAGAACCCACAGCGGAACCTCATTGGTGGCATGTAAACCCACCAGTGGTGCTATTTGGGATGCTTTGTAGTATGCTACCAGATTAGGAACTCCCAGACCTCCTCTTGACCTGGGGAGATATACTAGCCACCCTGGGGTGCTTATGATGCCAAATAAAGGACATAACTGAGTTTTGGAGGAATCTTGTTACAGGTTACACAGCAAGGAAAGCCTCCCCACTGTGTAACCTTTCATGGATTTCCTGGAGTGCTGCCTGTTAATTACAGGTGGAACTGGTGATGGACCCCAGTACTCAGGATGAGTCCTCCGGCCAGCTCGGCACGCTCAGAGGTCCGGGGTGCAGGGGCTTCTTAGAGGATATAACAATTTAGGAAGAAAAGTCATTTTTACGGCTGAAATTCGGCCAAGCCACGAAATAGGTCGAGTTTTCCAGGATAGGAGCAAATCTTTGAGGGTGCGGAAGAGAGGGACATAGTTGGAGGCATAGAGCGATTCAAGGGAATTCGTTAGGCTGATCCCCAGATATGGGATATTTTTAGTAGCCCAGGTAAAGGGAAAATTCTGTTGGAGCAATGTCACGACAGAGGGTGAGAGAGAAATGTTTAGAGCCAGAGATTTATTCGGGTTAACCATCAATCCTGAGATGGCTCCAAATTCTTTTAACATAAAGAAAAGGGTAAAGAAATGAGTGGTTGGGTAAGGGTAAGGGTAAGGGTAAGGAGTATGTCATCCGCAAAGAGGCTCAATTTAAAAGGGTGGTCGGCGATTTTGATACCTCTGATAGAGGGGTTGCTTCTGATAAGCATAGCTAAGGGTTCTATTGCCAAGATAAAGAGGATAGGGGACAGGGGGCATCCCTGTCGCGTACCCCTCCTGACCTGGAACAGAGGTGGGAGGAAAATCCCGAATAGACTATACAAGCCGAAGGTTGGTTATTTAGAGCTGCTACCCACAACTGGAACGCAGGACCAAAGTGCCATCTAGACAATATAATCACTTCTATCTTTTATCATGGATAGGTCATCCTTGAGATCCAGTCCAATGTCTTTGGTTGGGCTGAGACAATGTCATCGGTCAGCTACAGGCAGGAAGAAGCATTTCCTTAGTCTACTTTCTCCGAGAGACCAAACTGCAACAGTGAAGGCTTGTTCACACCGTATCTGTTTTTTTTTTGCATGTCAATTTTTATTGTAGTTTAAATACAGTACAATTAACAGGTATCCACGATGTACATTGTATAGACACTTGTACGAAAAGAAAAAGATTTGTGGAAACATTTGTGGAAACATCCACCGTCATATGTCAACAGTGCACATTACTGCAATTATTAGAGATACCGTCACAGAATGAGGTACACAAGAAATATAAACTTCAAAACTTAACCATAGCCAGAGTGACAGTTGTTAATGACAGTTTGAATAGCCTTAATAACATATTTTGTTTTTTTTTGCTTGTATTTATGGACACTAGAGGTCTGCAGCTGAGAGACTCGGGGCTTCCGGTGTTTTCTACCATATCTCAACTCAAGAACCAAAATATATTATATTGCAGCTACTGTGTATAGTCCATAGATGTGGTATGTGGTTGGAACCACATCCCTCTGTCCCTCTTTTTGGTCTGATATACAGAAAACAGCTTAAAACCCACAAACAATGATATTTTCTGAAAGCAGAGGCCCTGTCAAGTAAAAAAAATAAACAAATCTAAAGGGCTTGTGGGGGTTTGGCAGGGGCGTGTCCATACTAAATACATTGTGCAGGAAGATGTCCCTCTTTCTCATTTCTGAAAATTGGGAGGTGTTTAAATATTCCTATTTGCCTTCCAAGCCATCTTCTACAAACACCTAATTCCCCTTCCCCCATGTAATGAAGATAAACAGAGAAAGACCTATTGGTAGTACAAATCAGGAGAGCATGTGAAAGTTTAGAAAAGTCCAGGCAATAAGCGCTCTCCGAGGGGCTGGAGGGGGTTTGGGGGCGCAAGGTGTGCTGCTTCTCAAATTGTGCGGACCGGGGTGTCCGACGTTTGTGCTGAAGACAACAAAAAATTGGTGGGGGCTGGGTGACAACCACGGCTACCTCCATAGATAAGAGTGAGCATTGTCACCCGGAGACAGTGATTGTGTTATTGGTAGGATCACCAGGTGAAAACAAAATGAAAATGCCTGAAAAAAAGAAAACCGAGGCAACCAGCAAATGTAAGCCCACCATTATGTGATAGCAATAAAGTCAGGTGTAAAAAAAAAGATTTAAATAGTTACATACAATAAAAAATAAAAATGTAAAGCCCTCCACCCCCCATGCACACGCACATACAAATGCAAACACACGTCTATGAAGAAAAAATGAGAATCGCACCGCACATGTTACATATCGCCATGGACGTCAGAGTGAGAGAAAACATTTTTTTGTGACATCATTCATTCTTTGCCGTAAACCGATTGGTTTTAAAGGTTTTTAAAGCGTTGCCTATGGGCAGTTTTGAGGCTTGACCTGTTTGGTATATTGGTCTGTTTTGTGGCAGCTTCATCACCCATATCAGCAGTTTATTATCTACAAGCGCAGATCATTAGATTTAATATATTTGCCCGACACGATCCAATCTTTTTATATTTTGCCTCCAAAAAAAAATCAGGTGTCAAATTCTGTTTGTGCGCATTAACATTAAATTTGGTGTATGTTTTCCAAAAATATTGATTTGATAATCATTGACACAATTATTGTGCAGCATAAAAAATTCCAACTACCATTATTTTATTCTCCAGGGCCTCCGCTTTCATTAAATATATCATTGTTTGGGGGGTTTTAAACTGTTTTTTTAGCCAAAATTCAGAATTTGTGTGCAAAAAGTGAAAACATGGCTCTGTATTTCGAAGTAGTTAATTTCCGGTGGTCGGGGGTCCCTGATCTAATTTCAAACAGTGATCAGGGTTATAGAATATGCTATTTCAAAACGTACAGCGCTAGCCGTCCTTTAGAGGTGAATATAAGAACTCAGACGTTGAGGTCAGGATTTAACAAGTGCTAATAAAAAATAATAATTAATAATTAATAAAACATTCAGTGAAGGGGTGTGTCTCAAAATATTCAATGTGAATCGGTTGTGTGAACAAATAAAGTTCATAAAACATCAAAACAGACAATGTATAAATTTATCTAATAAAATGTGATAGACTGTGAATATATGTATCATGTGTAAGTGATTCTTGTTAATAAATAGTGAATGGACAAACAATGTGTACCATTTGAATAAAATAAAACAAAATTAAACTTTTTTCGATGTATGTATTTTATTTTATTTTGTTTTAATTTTGTTTTATTTTGTTTTATTTTGTTTTAATTTTGTTTTATTTTATTCAAATGGTACACATTGTTTGTCCATTCACTATTTATTAACAAGAATCACTTACACATGATACATATATTCACAGTCTATCACATTTTATTAGATAAATTTATACATTGTCTGTTTTGATGTTTTATGAACTTTATTTGTTCACACAACCGATTCACATTGAATATTTTGAGACACACCCCTTCACTGAATGTTTTATTAATTATTATTTTTTAATAGCACTTGTTAAATCCTGACCTCAACGTCTGAGTTCTTATATTCACCTCTGAAGGACGGCTAGCGCTGTACGTTTTGAAATAACACATCCTAATAGGGGCTGAGTGCCTTTTGTTCAGCAGCTTCCCTTACCCTTCTAAAACAATTTATTTTTATCCATTTTATCTATTTTAACTTTTATACATATTTTATTATTGTTATTACTTCCATTAGCGCAAGTTCTTTGCAATTATTATAGAATATCCTGCCATGTACTCAGATGCTCCTCAGACATTTTCTTCACCTTGAAATACATTATTCTATTCACCTTCTAAACCTGATAACTCCAACAACATCCTCTGTATTGTATGCTC
>NW_017307890.1:169578-178457 GCF_000935625.1 Nanorana parkeri
GACCATTTTACTGTATCGAAAATTCTTATATATCCGAATATCCGAATGCCATTCGGACTGTTGTTATTGGTTAAAGCAGAAAACAAACAGTGTCCACTCCCCCTCCTAATCCATAATAGGCCCTTTTGGTTTTGTCAGGATTTTAAGGGGCAACTCCATGCCAAAAAAACAAATCATGGGGCCCCCTAAAATCTCTTACCAGACCCTTAAACCCAGCAGTGGCCCAACAGAGCAGGAAAGGGTGGGACAATCTAGCATCCCCCCCAGACGATACCAGGCCACTTGCCCACAACATGAGGTAGGGTCCCCATGTTGATCAGGACAAGGGCCTCTTACCCACAACCCCAAGTGGTTGTGGGGGTCTGCGGGCAGGAGGGCTTGTAGGAATCTGGGTGACCCCTACGTGAATCAGTAAAGGGTAAACATAAATAGTCAATAAAAACACTAAGCAGTTTTTGACAATTCCTTTATTAAAAACAAAAAAAAGTCCCACGATGTCAATCCAGCACCGATCGCGCTTTCCAGCGATGTAAATCATCCCAATCCTGCAATCCCAGCGCCTGGCGTCCCGACGAGAAAAAAAATATGTTTACATCGGGCAGTGGGTAAGAAATAAACAAGTTATCTCTCAGGTCTTCCTCTGCGGATTAACAGAAGGAAGTGGGCGGGTCCAATAGCAAGCCTGCTATTGGCTATTTCAATTTAAAATAGCCAATAGCAGGCTTTGTTTATTTCTTGCCCACTGTCTGCTGTAAAAAATCCATCAGGCGGCGAGCTTTGGCATTTTTTCTGTCGGGTTGGAGGGCATCGAATTGCAGGATTGGGAAGATTTGCATCGCTGGACAGTGTGATCGACGCTGGATTGGCATTGTGGGACTTTTTGTTTTGTTTTTAATAAAGTAATTGTTAAAAACTGTGTAGTGTTTTTATTTACTATTTATGTTTAGCAACTACCCCTTACTCATTCACAGAGGGGGGTGCATCTAGGTGCATCCAGGGGGTGCCCGGATTCCTATAAGCCCCCCCTGCCCGCAGACTCCCACAACCACCAGGCCTGGGTTGTGGGGAAGAGGCCCTTGTCCTCATCAACATGGGGACCTGACGCCATGTTGAGCTCAAGTGGCCTGATATGGTGCAGGGAGGGGGGGACGGGGAACCACATGATCGCCCCCTTACCTTTTTCGTTTTGGAAAGATTTGTTATTCGGACAAATGTTCGTAAATTCTTATAATTCTGATGCATCCGAATTTACAAATGAAAGAAATAACAAATGAAAACGAATTTCCGATAATAAACATTTGGGATGCATCCAAATTTCTTTCCCAAATGAAGTTTTATTGTGTTAAGCATCAACTTAAAAAAAATAAAAATAAATTACATTTTCGTTAGCTTTAGTATGGAAGAATGTTTGTTGCAGCAAAGTGACATTAGACACCATTACAGTCCTCAGAGGAAGAAGAAAAAAAAAGCGTGAGGTCACCCCACCCCCCCCAAGTCATACCTTTAGGTCTGGTTAGAATATTAAGGCGGAACCCCATCCCCAAAAAATGGGGGAAAAACATGGTGTCCCCTCTGAAATTCATTCCAGACCCTTGACCCGAGCACAGGACTGGCAGGAAAAGGGGGGGGGGGGACTATCTAATGCCCCCCCCTTCCCTGGCCACGTCCCCTTGGCGTTGGAGGGGCCTCTTCCCCACAACCCCAACTCGGTGGTTGTGGGGCTTTAATTAAGGGGGCACCCAGATGCTGCTGCCCCCCCCTTTTGAATGAGTAAGCGGTACTTGTACCCCTACTCATTCACTAAAGAGTTAAAAGTCAAAGTAAACAGAGAAACCACACTTTGCCTTTACGGCCATAGCATACGATCGCTTTTTGGCTGTAGGACAGCCTCTGAGATATCCTACTCTGATGGCAAACCTGACCTGTGTAAAACTGATCATATCCATATGGCTTTTTGCCTTGATGGGAGTTGCTGTGAGTGTTTTATTAACTGCAAGACTAACCTTTTGTGCGGTTAACATCAACAATGTCTATTGTGAGACCATGTCCCTTCAACGACTGGCTTGTGATGACATCACGATTCATGTGATCTATGGAACAACTTTTACCTTGTTCTTTGTGATTGGTTGCATGCTCGTGGTAATTTACTGTTACATAAGGACGGTTCTCATTTGTTTCAAACTTTCTGCAGAGGTCTCCCAGAAAGCTATGTATACATTGGTGACTCATGTAGTGGCCTTTTCCATTTATATGATAGCAACATTGTTTGTTGGATTTAGGTACAGGTTAAACGGCGGTTCTCTGTCAGCCGTTGCTCACGTTGCCATCTCTATGAGCGGCATAAGTTCCTCCATTACTCTAAACTCTCTGATCTATGGGATAAGGACTGAAGCTCTTAGAGTCAAAATTGTGCGAAATTTGCAGAACTTATGTGGCAAATCAGAATAAGATATAAACAAATAGAGTTACTATCTGGGTGATTATATTTAATCGTCTCTTCAATTTCTCAAGTAGTAAAATTGTTGTTGTTTTCATCATCTTAATAATCTTTATATCCTTAACAGTCTTAAAAACTCTCCATGAACTCATCTGTCTGTTATTGAGGATGTCACAATAAATGTTTCTATAATGATGGTGGTGAGATGGACCTGTGGCTATAAAAATAACTAGGGATTCGTGTTCAAAGTCTTTCTGAAGCCAACTGAACCCTGCATGCATTAACACATCACAAAGAACCCCACCACTCACTATGGGTTAGATAGAACCCTACGGTTCCATCTCCTGGGGTATATTTTTTAAACTGGAGCTTAGTTGAATCCACATATGTAAAGGAAACCTCTACTGTCTGAAATATTGCTGACCTCTCCTTCTGAAATTGCTAGTTGCCAGTCCTGTTGAGCCAGAGGTTTCAATACTTTCAGAGTCAATAACTTGGATCAGATATTCTGAGTCACTCTGATCAGTGAAAGTCTTTCCTATATAGTCCCTAAATGACCCTGTGTTATGGTAAACTGAAAAAGTGAAGCTTTCCTATGTCATAGGGAACTTTTAGAAATGGTAATTGTGCCTGCAGCAGCACCCTAAAGAAGCTACCTTTGGTCTTGAAATACTCCTGAAGAAATAGCAGCTAACTTCTGTTCCTTCAGCCCAATAGCCGAATAACACGTGCTGCGGCACAAGATCATCTAAGGCCTTGGGTCTCAACTGGTGGGTCGTGACCCCGTGTTCAGTGGGTCACCGCATGCTTTCCACTTTTCTAGGTCAGAGGCTCCTCAGTCACACCCTAGTGCAGCACTGTCAGTTCTTGCGCCAAGCAGACATTCAAAATATGCTGCCCGGTGCCGAGTGTCAGCTTGAGGTGGGTTGGGATGGGGCTATGGCCTGGAGGGAGCTCCATCCACATGTGCATTGCTTACAGCTCCCTCACACGTCCTGTAGAGGTGCCTGGACTGGAGTGATGTCACATTCTGGCTCCGGCCACGTCTACAGGGTGCGCAAGGGAGCTGTACAAGCAACGCACACGCTGGACCCCAGGCTGAGGATCCACTCCAGTTTTCATAAGATAGGGAGACTGGGTGGACCAAAAAATATATATATTTTTTTTACCACGCAATTGCACCTACCATGCATTCTGGTGTGAGAGGTGTGTTGCATTGCCATTCATTTGAATGGCACCCCAAATGCACCTCCCACCCACAGTTCATACGCCCGCACCAGAACGCGCGGTACCCTAATGCCATGCGTTCAAATACAGTGCGACTTGGGTCGCAACCTAATGATCAAGGACAAATGTGGGTCCTGAGGTTACACAGGTTGAGAACCACTGATCTAAGGCACTGTGTAATGCCGTGGCAATATTAAGAATCACAGCTGCGGAGGCTATAAGCAGGTATGGTTGTGGCGGAGGGTACGGCGTCAGGGTCGGGCTCCAGGCGTCACTCTCAAGTCATAAGCGGAGAGTTTGGAACCCTACCATCATGTGCCGCGGTGAACAAGGGGTATTCACAGTTCAAATAATGGCAATTTAAGGTACAACGGTTAAATAGCATAAATCATAAGTCAGCAGAGTTGAATTTTCAGCACTCTAAGTTCTCAGAGTATTCCTATCATACACTGGTTACACTTTCATAGGAAAACTATAGTGATCGCAGTTCATATATTTCACCCCTAGAGGGAGTGAGAGTCCAATCCACTGCAAGAATAGGAAATCCTTGCAAGCCAGTATAAATACTGCAGATCTCTGGCGAGCTGCAGTAGTCTCTCTGTTTCAGTCACAGAGACGGTATACTTGCTGTTTAGCAGGTTCAAAATAGGAAGGTCCAGGCTCTGGGGTTCTCGGTCCAAAAAGCAGGGAGCAGGCTGTCAGATGGCGTTCATAGAAGAATAATAGAACGCCATACTGACCCGGCTTCCCGCCTTTTATATGGAATGGGAAGGGGAGGTGCTGGTGATGCAGGGCGGCCCCGATGCGTTCCACGCTGGAACGCATCGGCGATTTTACTTCCTGATTGCGGCTGCGGTCCCCCTGTGGAACGCAAGCCGCGATCGTTACACACTGCTGCCTCCGACTGCTAGACTCAGGAGTGATTTAGTGATGTCACTACTGTGCTGCTCATGGTTCTCCTTGCTGGAAGCGCTAACATGAGGAAGCAAAGCCCTGCCTCGACCAAGAACTGGCCATATTGACATAATGGGGAATGATCAATTGCGGGGAGAAAACAGGTAATACTGCTGACTAGTCCTTTGTCCTCTGCTTGCTTTTTTTGGGCGCAGCATCCAAAGTTCAGTTCCTCTTTGAGGTGATAGGCTCAGGTGTACCAAAAAAAATACCTGGCCCTTACCAAAATGTCAATGCCCTTTGTGGCTCTCCTGATGTAATCTGCAAGCAAATGCCCCTGGGACCTCACCATGTCACACTCCCCTGTCCCACAACAGCTGCCTGGATTGCTATGGCTTTTGTTTGCCATTGGTGAGGTAAACAATTGACTGTTACATTGATAACAAAAAGCTTACACTTGTGGGGAAGGTAACATTTTCTTTTTACAATGGAATATCTTTCTGGTTACATAGTTCAGTTCATCTTTAATCTCAGTTAGCACTAATTAAAGCGTATGTGCGGCCAAAACCTTTTTTTCTTAAATTTGAAGACATCTTTCCCTTTTATATTGCAGCCTTACCAAGTTGCTTACATACTGTCCTGCCACTGAACAGCATTTGTGGCTATTGTTGCTTATATAACACCAGCCTTAGATTGCTTTGGCTGTGTTGCAGCCAAAGCAATCTTAAAAAACTTTTATTTGTCATTAATCAGATTGCTGGTCCTGTATCTGAGCCATGCTAACTCAAATACATGAGACTGTAACATACAGGGGTACAGGTACTCTTTAAAACCAAGATCACACAGGGACTCATATAGGCACATGCACGCTCGCATAAACACACACACACACACACACACACACACACACAAAGGTTGAACTTGATGGAACTGTATCTTTATTTAGTCTCAAATACTATGTAACTGTAAAAGTCACCCACCATAGACTTTAGTGGGGTTTGGATTTAAGTTTGCAATTTTCAGACTTTAAGATGGGTTGAGAAACAGCCCATGAATCGAATCCAAGCACATTCACTTATGCCTATTGATTTCAGGTCAGTGGACATTTTTTCTGGACTCTGTCTTATTCACAGGAAACTTTTTTTTGCTACAAGGCTTTCCTTTTAAAAAATTCAGCCTTTTGTTTCGGGAAGGGTGATGGTGGTATTTTGGGGTGTTTATTTACTTTACAAGTATTTTTTTGCTAGTGTTTTTTCGATATTGTTTCTATTATTTTAGGTTAATCTGTTTTGTTGCAGCAAGGCTTAAAAAAGTGAGCTTGTGTTTTAGGAGGTATATTGGTTTTTATTGTATGTTGACAGGGCCTTTTTTTTTTTTTAAACAAAACTGCTTTTTTTTTTACCAATTCCCTTTGAAAAAAGTGAGCTTTTGGCTAATGGTTGGTATTTTGGAGTCTTGATTTTCTGGGGGGGTCTCTTGTTTTTTAGTTCACGTTGATGTGTTTTTTTTAAGGTTGGGGTTCTCAAAGCACAACATGTATTCCAGAATCCTGCTGCACTCTTCACTGGGTGTCCCTTTCAGTGTGGGTACTTGACGTGACCGTGGATGGTGCCACCAATACTGAAACTTGTTAAAGATGTCACCAGCACACCATATTGAAGTGAAGAAAACATATGTTTATTGACTCTTCCTGTCAAAACAAATAACAATGTTTTGGATCCCCTTCATCAGGCTTTTCATTTCAAATTTTCATGTCATTTTTAAGCCTGATGAAGGGGACCCTGTGACCCAGGCGTGTTCTTCACTTCAACTATTTTGGCCCCTGAGGATCAATTTACAAAGCTAAGACAACAGAATAAGGATCCTTGTTTTTCTTTTCTTCTTACGTGACAGTTATTTTCAGCCAATGTCCAACAAGAGTCCAATGAGATTTGAAAATTACAGTCATGTGGCTCAAAAATTAATACTCTTATTCAGGTATAACGTTTCCTCATAAGGGAATACGTTATAAAGCTTTTGCCCAACCACTGGAGTGCTTTCATTCCTGCCACTGGATGGAGCTGGGGAGCACAGCAAATTCATAGGAAATGCCTATGCTCCATCTAGTGATGGGAATGCCACGCAAATGGCCTTCACCCAGAATATGGGCGGAGGTTTTATAAATGACCCCTAATTGTCTTTAATTGAGCCTTAGTTCTGATGTTCTCTATTAACATCTGTTTATAACCTAGCTATGAGGGCAAATATATAAAAATGGCCCTTTGTTGCCTTATGTATGTTTTAAAAGTCACCAGATTTTCCATGTAGCCAGTAGAAATACACCATATTGCCAAAAGTATTGGGGCACCCTTCCAAATCATTGGATTCAGTTGTTCCGTGACATTTCCCTGCTACTAAATATTCTGTGGTCATCTGTTAGTGGTATTATAACAGTGGAAGCAACTGGGAACAACAGCAACTCAGCCACAAAGTGGTAGTCCATGTAAAATGACAGAGCGGGGTCAGCGCATGCTGAAGCGCACAGTGCGCAGAAGTCGCCAACTGTCTGCAGAGTCAATAGCTACAGACCTCCAAACTTCGTGTGGCCTTCAGATTGGCACAACAATAATGCGTAGAGAGCTTAATGGAATGGGTTTCCATGGCCGAGCAGCTGCATCCAAGCCTTACATCACCAAGTGCAATGCAAAGCGTGGGATGCAGTGGTGTAAAGCATCACGCTTCTCTGTCTGGCAATCCGATGGACGTGTCTGGGTTTGGTGATTGTCAGGAGAACGGTACTTGCCTGACTGCATTGTTCCAAGTGAAAAAATTGGTGCAGGGGGATTATGGTGTGGGGTCAGAGGTGGCTCTAGAGTTTGCAAGACCTTAGGCATAACCTAAACATGAGGCCCCACTCAGGCCTGTGGGGTCTTACCAGGGCTGTGTGGGGTTTAACCAGGCTGGTGAGACCCCGCAGAGCCCTGGTGAGACCCCGCAGAGCCCTGAATAAATTAGGGCTCTGTAGGGTTTTACCAGGGCTCTGTGCGGTTTCACCAGCCTGGCTAGACCCCTCAGTGCCCTGGTGGGACCCCAAAGAGCCCTGGTTAAACTAGGGCTAAGTGGGGTCTCACCAGGGCTCAGTGGGGGTCTCACCAGTCTTGGTGAAACCCCACAGAGCTGTGGGGAGACCCTACAAAGCCCTGATTTAATCAGGACTCTGTGGGGGTCTCGCCAGCTTGGTTAGACCCCACAGAGCCCTGGTGAAATCCCAAAGAGCCCACCAGGGTAGGGTCCCAACATGGTTCTATGGGGTTAAACCAGGGCTGTTAGAGCTTGGTTAGACCCCACGGAGCCCTGGTGAGACCCCACACAGTCCCGGTTAAACCAGGGTTCTGTAGGGTCTCACCAGCACCAGGGCTCTGTAGGGTCTCACCAGCCTGGTTAGCCCACTCAGATCCCTAATGAGACCCCAAAGAGCCCTAGTGAGACCTCAAGAAGCACTGGTAAAACCAGTGCTCCGCAGAGTCTCACCAGGACTCTATAAGGTCCCACCAGCACCAGGGCTCTGTAAAGCTCTCTAGGGTCTCACCAGGGCTCTTTGGGGTCTCAACAGAGCATCAGGGCTATGTGGAGCCTCACCAAGGTTCTGGGGAGTCTAACCAGTCTTGTTAGACCCACAGAGCTCCAGGGAGACCCCACAGAGCTCCAGGGAGACCGCACAGAGCCCTGGTTAAACCTGTAGGGCCTCACCTGGGCTATGTAGGCTCTCACCAGCACCAGGGCTATGTGGGGTCTCACCAGCCTGGTTAGACCGCACAGAGCCCCGTGAGACCCCAAAGAGCCCTGATTAAATCAGGGCTCTGCAGGTTCTCATCAGGGCTCCGTAGGGTCTCATCACGGCTCTGTAGAGTTTTGCCAGGGCTCGGTAGGGTCTCACCAGGGCTATGTAGGCTCTCACCAGAGCTATGTAGGGTCTTGCCACCCTGGTTAGACCCCTAAGATCCCTGGTGAGACCCCACAGTGCGCTGGTTAAACCAGGGCTCTGTGGGGTCTCACCAGGCCTCTGTCTGGTCTCATCAGGGTGAGATGGGGTCTCACCAGCACCAGGTCTCCGTGGGGTCTTACCAGCCTGGTTAGACCCCTTCAGGGCCCTGGTGAGACCCCTCAGAACCCTGGTTAAACCAGGGCTCTGAGGGGTCTCACCAGGGCGAGATGGGGTCTCACCATGGCTCTGTGGGGTCTCACCATGGCTATGTGTGGTCTCAACAGCCTGGTTAGACCCCTTCAGGGACCTGGTGAGACCCCACAGAGCCCTGGTTAAGCCAGGGCTCTGTGGGGTCTC
>NW_017307890.1:178542-200773 GCF_000935625.1 Nanorana parkeri
AAGTGCCCTGATGAGACCCCACAGAGCCCTGGTTAAACCAGGGCTCTGTGGGGTCTCACCAGGACTCTGTCTGGTCTCACAAGGGCGAGATAGGGTCTCACCAGCACCAGGGTTCCGTAGGGTCTCAACGGTGCGCTGTGGGGTCTTAACAGCCTGGTTAGACCCCTTCAGGGCCCTGGTGAGACCCCACAGACCCCTGGTCTGTGGGGTCTCACCAGGACTCTGTCTGGTCTCACAAGGGCGAGATAGGGTCTCACCAGCACCAGGGTTCCGTAGGGTCTCAACGGTGCGCTGTGGGGTCTTAACAGCCTGGTTAGACCCCTTCAGGGCCCTGGTGAGACCCCACAGACCCCTGGTCTGTGGGGTCTCACCAGGACTCTGTCTGGTCTCACAAGGGCGAGATAGGGTCTCACCAGCACCAGGGTTCCGTAGGGTCTCAACGGTGCGCTGTGGGGTCTTAACAGCCTGGTTAGACCCCTTCAGGGCCCTGGTGAGACCCCACAGACCCCTGGTCTGTGGGGTCTCACCAGGGCTCTGAGGGGGCCTCACCAGGGTAGCAGGGTTCTGTGTGGTCTCATCAGGGCGAGATCCCAAAGAGCCCTAGTAAAACAAGGGTAGCAGGGTTCTGTGTGGTCTCATCAGGGCGAGATCCCAAAGAGCCCTGGTTAAACCAGGGCTCTCCACATGGCTCTCACTTGCTTTCCACAAGGCTCTCCAGGCTGCCACTCCAGTACTGTGCTGTGCTGGCCTTGTCTTGCGGGTGGGAGCTAGCAGGAGCGTGCAGGACGACATCTCCATCAGCTTCTGAAGGTAAACTCCGCCCTCCCAGCCAGAGAGCCTCGTGTGGTGGATGGGAGGGGTGAGGTCTCTTCTCATTGGCTGGTAGACGGAGCTCCGTGCAGAAGACCGAGCCGATGGTCCGCACCAACGATCGAGGTAACGGATGAGCTCTCAGCCCTGTCACTGTCAAACTGAGAGCTCACAATGCTACCTGGCTGCGGTTCTGACAGGGCAAGCTATGCGGTCGCGAGGCCCTCGGGAGTGCGAGGCCTAAGGCGACTGCCTAATTTGCCTAATTAAAGAGCCGCCTCTGTGTGGGGTTGTTTTTTCAGGGGTTGGGCTTGGCCCCTTAGTTCCAGCGAAGGGAACTCTTAAGGCATCAGCATACCAAGACATTTTGGACAATTTCATGCTCCCAACTTTGTGGGAACAGTTTGGGGATGGCCCTTTCCTGTTCTAACATGACTGCGCACCAGTGCACAAAGCAAGGTCCATAAAGACATGGATGGGGGAGT
The DNA here is from genome assembly GCF_000935625.1 of Nanorana parkeri. Classification (NCBI taxonomy): domain Eukaryota; kingdom Metazoa; phylum Chordata; class Amphibia; order Anura; family Dicroglossidae; genus Nanorana; species Nanorana parkeri. The sequence goes on from NW_017307890.1 coordinate 179,838, forward strand.
TTGGGGTGGAGGAACTTGACTGGCCTGCACAGAACCTGAGCTCAACCTGATAGAACACCTTTGGGATGAATTAGAGTGGAGACTGCGAGCCCGGCCTTCTCCTCCAACATCAGTACCTGACCTCACAAAATGTCCAACATTCCCATAGACACACTCCAGAACCTTGTGGACGCCTTCCCAGAAGAGTTTGTAGGCGGGGTCCACTCTCGGGGTGTTGCGTGTGTGTTCCCTTCTGGGTTGGCTGTGTAAACCCGTGCATGCAACTTGAAACCAGACACCCCACGGTCAGGGGCCACGGCCTTGGCCTCGTGCAAACACTCCCAGGTTGCAAGAGAGGGGCCACCCTCGTCATCTCAAGCTCCACCAGGTACGTGACAATCACACTCTGGTAGAACCCCACCTTCTCAAAGGTTGGAGGGAGAAGAACCAGTCCACACAGATTGTCTTTTTGTTGATTTTACTTGAAGATAGAAATAGAACAAAGTATACGTTTCAGCCACCCCCGGGTGGGATGACGGCACAATTCTTGTTACTTGCTTGGTATTACACGTTAGAGAGAGAGAGGTACATCAGCCCAGGTGCAGCCCAGAGTCACAAATTACTTCGGCCATAGGCCCACTGGCAAATATCGTCAGTCTTCTAGCACTTCACTATTCACCGGAATCCCATCCATTGTCAGTCCTAGCACGGTGGGTTTCCCCCTGTGGGGAAACTAGGGAATCTTTGTAGCTCTACATAGTCCTAGGCCTGGTCCTGTCCTTCCCATGGACCAGCCTATATTCAAGAAACAGTCTCTCTCCAGAGACTCTGCAGACAGTCCTAGACTTCTGCTCTCCTGTAATCTCTGCCTACTTCCCCCTCTCGGGCGCCCCCTATAAATCAACTCTCCTGGGACACAGAGTTTCCCCAGGCCAGAGCTGCATCTATCTCCAGGGCCCCATGGGGGCATCTAGTGGCCGTTGGCCATACTGCACCTACCTACAAGTTGAAGTTGTTATAGCTGCAAAGGGCGGAGCCAACCCAATACTGAACCCTATGGACTAAGACTGGGATGCCATTAAAGTTCATGTGCTTGGAAAGGCGTCCCAATACATTTTGCAATATAGTGTATTTGAAATCTACAATCTTTACACTGCACTGTCACAGGCCAGTTGAGTTCTGAAGGGGTTTTACAAATATTTTGAAATATAACCCATTCTGTATATGTGTGTTTGTTACATTTCCAGTCCACTAGATGATTTTTAGCATTTCAAAAAGCTGACTCTCAAACTGATGTGTGAGGCTCAGAGAGTGAATGCAAATGTTGGGACATTTTTTCTTCACTTCCTGTCTATTTGGCTGTTGTTGGACAGAAAGGGAAGTAGGGAAAATTTCCCATGTCCTATTTAATTGATGTCAGGCAGAAGAGGAAGTCCCAGGAAACCCAATGGTGCCAGGAAACCCAATGGTGGACACAGACAACCATTAAAATAAGCCTTCCGGTTCTACAGCCCTGTCAGAATTCTGTTGCTGTCTGTTGTGTATCCCCATCAGGGTCACAATGTCACACCGGAGAACCATAAAAAGCTCTGGAGAGCCTTGGGCCATGTCTGGGCATTGAGACACCTGACTTAAGGTGGCCATACACCTTACAACCATCACACGACTTTCGTTGTGCGATGGTTGTAAGGTGATTAAAATTACGACCTGCCCATCTTGGACAGGCAGATCGTACTTGCGATCATCAGCCCCTCCGCTGGGCTTACAATCATCTGCAATCATCTGTAAGGAGGGCTTACAGATGATTGCAATGGTGAGCGGGCAGTGTGCGCCTGCGCAACCTGGCCCGTGCGGTTTTCGTCTTGCGATCGCGCTACAAACCCACCAAAAATCACGCGATTTTCGGCGGGTTTTCTAGCATGCTCATAAGACGAAAGTTGTGCGACCTTACAGTATATGCGGTCGCACGCTGCACATACACCTGCCGATTATCGTACGATCACAGGATTACCTGCGATTATCGTACGATAATCGCCAGGTGTATGGGCAGCTTTACAAATGCCTTGCCAGACCCCACAGCTGAGCTGCATGACCTAATCCATTGTGATGGATTAGGTCTCTCACTAGCCACAGCTGATTACTCTCTCTCCTCAACTCCCACACTCCTCTCTGGGAGTTGAAAGCCTTTAGGCCTGGCTCACACCTGGGCGTTTTACAGCGCGTTCCTACGCTCTGTAAAACGCTCAACATGTGAAAACCAATGATTGCCTATGGGCGTGGTTCCCACCTGGGCGTTTTACAGCACGTAGGAACGCGCTGCAAAACGCCCTACGCCCAAAGAAGTACAGGAGCTTATTTGGGGCGTATTTGGCGCGCGTATCGATTGGGATACAGCCAGGTAGCCCTCGGAAACGCGCGTCTGTCGTGCGATTTTACCGCGATTCGCTGTAAAAAACGCGAGACAAACGCGCATATTCGATACGCCTAGGTGTGAACACAGCCTTAAACCCCTTCCTGGGGCAGGAAGGTTAAGCCTGTGGTGGCCCTTAAAGGGACCACAACCCGAACAGCAGGGAGATATATCTCCCATCCAGGACCCAGCCTTGCCGTCCTCTACACCATCTATAAAAACATATCACGTCATTGGAACTACCTAACTAAGCACACATGTAAATTATTGCATTTAGGGGGGAAAAAATTTGTAATAGAGGAATTTGCAGGAATAGTGTTGGCCAGAATTAGAGAAGAAAAAAAAATTGCGGATGCTTTTTCAGCTGATTGCAAAATGAGAAAACGGTGTGCTCTGGCAGTGGGGAAAGTGACTAGAATTCTGGGGTGCATGACTAGAGGGATTACCAGCAGGAGGAAGGAGGTCCTGATTTTGTCACCCAGGTCCCCACACAAATAGCTTGCCCGGTCTGGTCACACATCTGTGTCTAAAGGTCTTATTGCACAGCTTGCTTGGTTTTTCTTCCCAGCTTTCCATACAGATTACTTACCCCTTTTTTACCATCAAGATGTAGACAGCCTGCCCCAACTTTTGTTGCTCATGCTCCCCCACTAGAAAGTTTTCACCATCTTGCCACAACTCTGTCTTCAGTAGCGGGTTCCTCACTAAAGAGCTTTCCCCACTTAGGTAGCCCATGTGCACTTGTCTTGCCTTGCACGTTTATGTCCCCAATGTAGGACCTTCTGTCTCCTGATAATTAGTCCCTGCCAGACAGCTTGTCTTTAGCATACAAGTCCCCAGGACACCATGCCCAGTCTTTCCACCCAACTGCCTCCAGCAGCCAACTGCCCACTAAAAAGCTTACCTGCTTCTTGGCTTCTGGATGGCGGTTAGGTGCCACTCTCTTACAGACTGTTACCCCACTTATAGTGACTAATGACCATGCAAGTTGTATGGGGAATATAACTTGCATGATCTTGTTACACCTCTGTCTCTGAGAGTTAAGTCCCCAGTGGCCCTGATAGCGAGGATAATTTGCCACAAACTTGTGGCAGGGTTAAATTGTAATTCTTGTTAACTTGCTGCACACATTCCTGGCAAGTTGTAGACTTGCAGAACACTCGCAGCACAAGTTCTAGGCGACACTTTTTGAATTTGTAGCAAATTTGCTTGGCAGGTCTACAGCAAGAGTCCTGCAGGTCTCAGCAAGAGCTCTGCAAGTGTACAGCACTTCTGCAAAGCACGTTGATCTGGAGACTTGCTGTAATTGTACAACACAATTGTGAAGTGTGGCAAGTCTGCAATAGTTTAGCAAGTTATTTTCAAACTTGCAGCTCAATTGCTTGCTATCTGGGGGAATGCTTGCCCTCATTACTCAGGTCCCTGCACAGAAAACTTGCCTGATCTCTCTCCAGAAGTCTGCCAGATTTTCAAAAGCCTAAGTCCCCCATTAGGACAAATTTTGAGGCTTTTACCACTCAAGCCCCCCCTGGACAGCTCAGGTTTCCATATGGACATTTTGTCCCCTCTCGGGAAAGCTCTGCCTCTAGGAGCCAAGTCCCCCTAGAAGACAGACTTCCCCCTATCACCACCTAGGCCTTTGTGCGGTTAGCCAACTTATTCTCAGGATCCCTGTCTCTGGAAGAGTTATAAAAATACATATAAAGCATTGTTATAAAACTTCTGAACACCAAAATAACAGACATGTTCACCGACAAAAAATGTGTTTAGTTTAATTTCGTTTTGATTCGGAGCACATGTAGCAAAAGATAAAATTGGGTGCAGGTTCCCCAGGAGGAAGCCCAACCTCCTTAAAGGCACGGGGACACACAAGGGACCCCGCACATAACAACGGCAGCTAAGACCCCCCATGCGTCACTGCACCAAATCTTTTGCTTCATGTGCTCCCAGATGGAGACTCTCATAGGTTAGAGTTAGGACCACACTACCCAGAGGAGCCTTGACATGGCTGTGCAGCTTTCACATATTCTGCAGAAGACGTGTATCTAAAGCCTCTGTTTTAAACCTTAGCGGTGAGACAGGTTTTTTTTGCATGCTGGCTGGGGAGTGTGCTGGGAAACTTTTTGCTGTTGTACTGTATAAAGCCCTTCCATGTGCACCGCGCTTGAAAGCTGGTTATGAGTTGATGAGTGCGTTTGCCATTCGTTTTTTAAAACCATCATAGTTTTCTCTTGTACTAAGGTTCAGGAGGCCGAAGTGGCCATAGTATCTCAGTAGATTTGAAGATGTGCTGATTAACGTACCTAATTACTACAAATTAGCTTCTCACCAGCTGTAACAATCTGAACCTCCTGGGTAGCTGTGCAGCATCTCCTATCCCATGGGATTGACCTTTTCTACTTCCATGCAGAATCAATCCTGGTAAATAGTGTCTATAAATATAAGAAGTGCTTCCTTAATCTTCCATGGAGAGGCATGATGAATTCATGTTTCTGTTAGACCAGATCTAGCAGAATTTATTATTTTTTATTTTGTTATATTTTGGCAAAAAAATATAACAAAACAATTACATTGTAAGCCGGGTAGTATTCATAAAAAGAAACACCGTTATCTCAAAGATGGAAAACATCTCTATTGGTGGAAGTTTTGTTCTGTTGGGGCTCAGAGAGATGGAAAATTACAAATACATATATTCTGTGTTTTCTCTTGGACTTTACCTCATGATTATGGTCATAAGCTCCATGATTGTCTACATAACCTGGACAGAGGAAACCCTACATGAGCCCATGTACATCTTCATATGTAACTTGGTCCTCAACGTCATGCTTGGAGGCTCGTGTTTCCTCCCCAAGTTGACCATTGACTTGTTCTCTGGTTGCTCCACCATCTCGCTTCCTGCGTGCATTGCACAGGCGTTCTGCCTCCAGAGCTTTGCATCCGTTGAAGTATTTACCTTCACTGTCATGGCATATGACCGATATTTGGCTGTCAGCCACCCCTTGAGATACAACATTTTGATGACCAATGGAAAGGCTGTAAAGTCCACGTTCCTCATTTGGCTTTTGGTCATCTTAAGCAGAATTGTCGGGTCGGTATTAACTGTGCGGCTAACCCTGTGTGGCATAAACATCAACAATGTCTACTGTGAGACCATGTCCCTTATTCGCTTGGCTTGTGGAAGCACAGTAGCCAATGATATCTATGGGACCACATGGACATTGCTCATGGTCATTGTCTCCTTATCAGTTGTGATATATTGCTACATAAGGACATTTCTCATCTGTTTCAAGATCACAACGGACACTTCTCAGAAAGCCGTTCACACTCTAGTGACCCACATAATGGCATTCTCCATCTTTATGACCACTACCTTGTTTGTTGGTTTCAGGTACAGGTTAAACAGCGGTTCTCTCTCCACTGCCACACATGTGGTGATATCTATGATTGGTTTAACTGTCTCTGTCTCTCTAAACCCACTGATATACGGGATAAGGACTGAGGCTTTCAGAGTTAAAATTGTTCATAGTCTTCAGAAAATAAAAAAATCCATGCACTTGGACAATTTAAAATGACATGAATAATGTGAAACCTCGCGCCTATCAAGTCAAGCAGCAGCCGGAATCTGTGTGATCAGATATAATACAAAATTGACAATGAGAAAGCCGCGCTCTGCAAATTAAACTACAAAGTATCAGATACAACTGATGCTAGCCGTGAGACAATGTGATACAATGTAAAAAGAATATCAATGTCAATCAGAAGCTTATTTCTTACCAATGGAATGTGAGCAGTTTTTTAATAAAGTATATTATCTTTTTGAAAACCATCTGCACTTCCAGTTTCCACTTTTTTATTTGATGCATAGTCCATCTGCTCAACTCCTGAGGCCAATAATAGGAGTTTGTAACTGAGAGGAGAAAATCACCTGGAGGTGTTCGGCTTCAGGTGCTTCCTCTGCCTGGCTCTAATAGTGCATACAGACCCTGATAGGTCTCTACTAAAGGTGAGGTGCATTTCATAAGATTTCTCTGGTGACGGTCACAGGAGATTGAGATTACCTTTCATTAGACATTCGGATTCGGACAAACCGGCAAATCAGCGAAAATCTGTTGATTCGGCGGTTCGTCAGAATCCGATATAACAGACTTAATGCCCGAATATACTAAAACCATATTCGGGCATACATCAATTTGTTTTCCGAACATGCCAGCGGCTATATTGGCTGCCAGCGTGTTCTGTGCTTGTCCGCCGCCATCTTGGAGGCAGAGCGTATGATGTCACATGATGGTGACGTCACACGCTGAACGAGCAGTGGCCATATCGACCACCAGCGCGTTCTGCACATGTGCGCCGACATTTTGGAGCAGATCTTGGTATACACCAAGAAGGCCACGCCCACATGTTCGAGCACTCATAACAAACAATTAACAAACAAGAATCAGGTCAGTTACAAACAACAGCAGCACCGATATGAGTTGACCGAAGGAAAAAAGGCAGAAACAATATCTTTTGTAAATACGCCATTACACATGGAAAACATATAAATTAACAGCCAGAAGATGTCAGAACGTGAAGCAAGATCATGTTGCATCAACTATTGTGTTGGTAGAAGCTAACCAGGGACCCCAAATACGTTCAAATAGCTGATGCCTACCTCTCTGCTTGTAGGTTATTTTATAAAGGGGAAGAGAATGTAACGGCACCCGTCGGGGCCGTGCCGCTCCGGTCTTACCTCCTGCAGGGACAGCCGCTCTGCGTTCCACTGTGGAACGCGGAAGCCGCTCGACTTCCTGATTTGGGCGGCGTGAGTTCCACGGTGGAACACGGAAGCCGCTTGGTTCGGGCCGGCGCCACCTCCCACTTCATGGGACTATATAAGGCCACTGAAGAGGCAGCATGGCGTTCCACTATTGGAGTCAGAACGCCTGCTGCCTCCTGAACCTCCACACTGCTCCTACTGTGCCAAGGATCCCAGAGCCTGGAACGCCTCACCTTCACCCCTAAGGATCCACCACTGCTGCCACTCGCAGATACCAAACCGCAAGTACTGCTCCGGTTGGAGCCCTTCTCTGTTCAAGCCTCAATTGTGATATAGACTGCCTATGGGGAAAACTATCACCTGTGCATTTGGACCAACTGGCTTTTAGACGTTTTGCATGCTTTAGCTCTGCTTACAACTGTTATCATTATTTAATACAGACTCCAGTGTACTCCTTGAGAGACAGGTTATGAAGTAATAACCCTCTCCAGTATACCTTCGTTGATTCCATATGGCTGTGATGCTAGAATCTCAAACTCTCCGTTAAGACTGAGAGTGACACCTGAGATTCCTGCCTGAGAAGCCGTCTCCTCCTGACTTTTCACCTCATACTACTCCGCAGCTGCGATCCAAACCTTACTCCATCCGGCAGGCGTGACAGAGAATGATTTACAATGCGTTTCCAACAACTCAGGGAAGGAGCCTGTGGGCCATTCCACACCAAAAGAATAGCTTTCCTGGCATGAAAAAGGAGAATACGATGAAGACGTTGAGCCCCAGAGTCCAACATAAGCTGACCCAGCAATCCAAGGACAAAACGAGGATTGCACACATTGGTAAGGCCTAGATTAATCTCCAAAAATTCAGTAACTGCCGACCAGAAGGCACAAATAATTGAGCAGGACCAACAGGAGTGAAAAAAATCTGCTCTCTCTTCACACCGCTTAAAGCAGTGTGGAGAGAAGCTGAGGTCCATGGAACACAAGAGTGATGGGGTGTACTACACCTGATAGAAACATTTAATTTGTATAATTCTTTCCCTAGACACTATAAGAGAGGACATATATGTTTCTTCAAAATCATACCAGTCTTCAGGGTTCAGTTTTGAAAAGAAGATGCTGCCATTTCCACTTAATCTTATTAAATCTACAAAATCTAGTGACATCAATTCAGCATAGTAGGTGGAAATTAACTTAGAGGAGCTCTCCCTACGTAGCATTTTCTCAAGAGGGGATTGAGTTAGAGTTAAAGAAGCTGATCAAACTGACTACGGACTGCATGTAGTAGTTAAAAATACACCTGGAAAGAGGTGTGCCATAGCTCCAGCTCCTCCCTGAGTTGAGGAAAGGTGACAATTCAACCAGTCTTAAAAAGATGCTGAAAAAATGTAACACCAGCTGAGGTCCAAAAAGTAGCTGAGGGTAAGTTAAGGAATTCCTGAAAGACTGGATTCACCCAAAGAGGTGTGTACAGAGATAGGAACCAGTCAGCTGCATTCAACCATTTGAAAACATATTTAGGAATTTGAATCGTCATAAACAGAAGGGCAATGCCCTGTTAAGCGCCAGGAACCCCCCTATACAGGATATTATGCAAGGACTCAAAAGAGGTAAGTATTGCCGCCTCCATCACTGTACAGGCATTTCCTGCATCGGGGACCAACCAATCGTAAACCACTACCTGAGGACTGCCAAATAGTACAGATGAAAATTGGGAAAGGCAAGGCCTGCTTTGGAGCAAGGAAACTGCAACACCTCAAGAGCCACCCGGGTAAAGCATCCCTTCCAAAGGAAAAGATACGCAAATATAATTAATTTAATTAAAGTATTTTTGTGGGATGTCACAGGGTGAGTTAGCTAAAATATACAAAAGCTTTGGTAAAAAGATCATTTTTATAAGGTTATCTACTCATACGATCCAACGGCAAATCCATCCACTGTTTCGTTTTTAACTGGAGAGGATTCTTTACCGGGAGCAGACTATTGTCAATATAGGAAGAGAGAGGGAGCTGAAACTGAATACCCAGATGTTTAAATTTATGAGCCACTTGAAACAAAGATGAGGGGTGAATGTTGGAAATCATTATGGGTCCAAAGAGAAAAAAATATACTTATCCGAGTTGACTTTAAAACCAGAATAGAATTCAAATTGTTCCAGCAATTAAAGTAAGTGAGCAAAAGAGTTATTCGGGTTTGATAAGTAAATTAACATCAGCATAAAGTGATATAGGTTCCTCTAGCTTATGAAATAGCAGTCCCCGCACCAGAGGAGCTGTGCGGACCATGGCTGCGAGTGGTTCAAATGCCAGAACAAAAAGGATTGGGAACAATGGATACCCCTCCCTAGTCCCCCGGGATATACCAAAAGGAGGAGAAACGTCCCTATTAACTCGGATCCCCTCTACAAGAGAATTGTATAGCATCTTAATCCATCAGATCGAGTTAGGGCCAAAACCCGAACACATGGAGGACCCACAGTAAATATTCCACACTGTCAAATGCTTTATGAGTATCGAGGGAACAACAGCTCTACCTCTGGAATGGGGATAGTAAACAGTCTACAGATATTTAATCTGGTAGACTGGCCCGGCATTAAACCCGTCTGATCACTACCAATGAGATAAGATATATAATTGTTGATACGCATCACCAGAATTTTAGCCAAGACCTTAGTGTCCACATTGATAATGGATTAGGAATTGCATTTAGTGGCATCCCTACCAGGTTTCAAGAATTAGACTATGAGGGTTTCTTGCATAGTAGGTGGAAGAATGCCTAATGTAGACAGGATATCCAAGTTTGCTCCAGGTACTTCATCCCTATGCTTCCATGGTGGTGGGACTCTGGATACACCTTTTCATATCTGGTGCAGTGCCCAAAAGGATAAAAACTCTGGATATGGGTATATAACTTAATCAGGTCAGTATTAAATCTTACTATGACTCATAACCCTTGGGAAGCCGTACTTAATAGGTTTTACACCAATCTTCCTGGACTCGGCAAAAAAACGGCAACTTTCATCTTTTTGAGCACCCACCAAACCATTGCCCAAGCATGGAAGCAGCCAGCCCTATATTTTCTGGAGCTTAAACAAAGGGTCATGGGTATTATGGTACATGACAAGCTTTCGGCTATCCTGAATGATTCCCACTCTAATGTGGTCCCTGAACATGGATCAATCCACGCTCTCACTCCAAATATGCAGTCTGCGGAGTTGAGGGTCAAGGCTGATACCTGCGCATCCTACCTTCTACTCTTATCTTTATCCTCTGTCCCTTTCTGTCTTGCCCTACTCTTATAGGGCTCATTTACCATCCCTTCCATTTTTGTCCACACTGTTACTGGGTTGTTGTGGTTTAAAACTCTTCTATTTAACTCGCTGGTACCATCAGGCTTACCATAGCATGACTGTTCGCGTTGGGTTTGGCCATATACAGTCCTATGTTGGTTATATGTGCTGAGCGTTACCCTCTTTGTGTTGTTTTATAGATCCTAAATATGTGCCAGATAATCTAAAAGGTCAGTGTTACCCTCTCATCCAGCTCCTTGACATTTTTCCTAAGACCATCAGATGCACGAATATAGCCTGGGGCGGTGTTGGGGATACACCCCACCTCATCCCATCATGTGGTGGTGTTACTGACTCTGTTTTTGTTCATCTTAGATGTCTAGGTTACCACTAATGTTACTGGCATTTATTGTTATTTGTTTCCTAGTATTACTGTGTTCTTGTGTTGCTTTGACTATAACCAAAACAAAAACCCTTTGTAAAAAAAGCCACCCACGTGCAAAAAAAGTGACAAGTGCCGCTGCCATGTCCAAGTCTCAACAGCACCTCCACCTGTCCTCTTGTACACTCCGCCCTCTTGCAGAAATGAAACCGAAAAAAAGAAAAATGAAGTGAGTCAGGTATGAATGAGCAGCTTTCCACCTCTAAACAGTTCAACATGAACCAGCTGAATTGCTTTCTTGGAGCACGACAAATAGATCTGAGAGAGGAATGTCATAAACAAAGCTCTGCCTACGCCCTGACCTGGTCACCAAAAGTGCCTTACGGCATTATGATAAGTATTGCTAATGTTATGTCTCTCTTCAATAGAAGTACCTTATATATATTTACAGGAAATGTGTAAGGAACTTATAGTTATATTTATTCATTTAAGACACTTTGAAGCAAATGTTAACCATTCTATTTACAAGCTTATATGGATGGCCTCGGGGGCCCGATGAGAAATCCTAACTTTTTGGATGTATGCAATGCTGAGGATCTGAAATGTGAGTGCATTCCCCACATTGCATACATTGGGAAACGAAGAAGTCAGTAAAAAGAGTTTATTATGTTCTTTGTTACTATTAGTGTTATGTATTGTTATCTATACTATAGTACTATATTGCAGGAAAAAGAAAAAACAGTGCGCCTCTCTAGAGTAGAAGACTTTATTGAGTAAAAATCGTAAAACATTCAAGACAGGTACTCACAAGCAGCTGATGTTAAAATGCTTGTAATGCGCAAAAGATGGTTCCTATTACGAGTTCCGGAAGGATATCTTAAGGGTGATGAATGCCGGCCACCAGTGTTTCCAGAGATCAGCCTCTACAATGTTTCATTGATGAACGACGCTGCCATCGTAGAAAAAGAATTCTTCGACCAAAACGTAAAGATTTTTAATTTATCTCGTCTCAAAGCTGCAAAACAAAGAGGAAGAATGGATGGTAATGAACATCTTACAAGCCCAGTCTGATTTATTGACAGGTTGAGTAAATTAATACAACTACACTCTGAAACGGTAAGTAGCAGAGGACTTTACCGCGCCGTGGAACATGGTGAAGAGTGGCAACTATACAGCATGCACCTTGAGAAACATTAAAATTTGATAAAAAGCATGCTTGAGATTACGTTCTATTTCAACTCTCTTCAACTATCAGAACATGGATACAAAATCCGCAGGTGATGGGAAAGTTAAAATCTGTGCAATGTAAATCAATAAAAATGTTTAACTAAAAAGGTTTTGTCTGGTCACCTTTATTCTGTCATCTAGTCATTTGGAACTTGGAGAAAATTTGAGGGCAGCAGCAGATGCACAGCCTCCAGAACACAGGGGGCAAGCGCAGGTAACAGAGCAAGTCGTAGTCGAGGAAAAAAAGAGGACAGGGGTAAGCATCAGTTAGCCTCAGAGGGACCAAAATCAGAAGCAAAAAGTCGGAGGTTTGAGGACACCTACACTTCCACCCGTCATCTTGTACACTCCGCGCTTTTACTGAAATGAAAACTGAAAATAAAATCTGCCAGTTCTGGATGAGCCGCTTTCTGCCTCTAAACAGTTCACCGTGAGCCAGCTGAATTGCTTCTCTGAGCACGACAAATAGATCTGAGAAAGGAATGCCAGAAACAGAGCTCTGCCTATGCTACGTAGTAGTAGTAAAGCGTCTACACCTTTCATCAAAACGCCCATTTTCTGAAAGTGACCGGTGCCTCGCCCCCACATGCTGAACCTCAGCCCTTCCCACAGCACTATCCATTGCCAAAAGTGGGCTTCTACCCTTACTGTAAAAGAACTATGGCAAAGACAAAGGCGCGAGCCGTCAGACCGAGCAGCTCGCTGTCTTAAAACGAGGCGGTGAATTAGCTCTGCTCACTCAAACCGGTTAAACGTTTTTTTTTTTTCTTTAAGTACAGTGAAAATATCTTAGAAATGTATGTTATAACAATGATAAAAAAGAGCACTGGTAAAATGTAGAGAGCCTGGGATGTTGAACATAAAAGCCAAACAAAAGCAACATCATTTTTAAAATGTTTTAATAGAAACAAAATGATATGAATAAAAGTAATTGATACAAAACATATGGACGAAGCCACACGATTCCTTTACGGTTACCCAAAATGAATCTTACAAAATGTGTTACCATTACCGCACTGTGTCTTAAAAAAATGTGATAAATTGGACCAATACAAAAATGGCATTTGGAAGGCCTGAGTGAGGGAGGTAGTTTAATCAATGATGGCCTTCATTTAGCTGACATTGGCCATGCTATTCAAGGTTAGGCAATGAAGCTGCTTGGTAATCCTTTCATTGGATGGTGTGGCAGGATAAGGTGCATTGCAGCATAAGAACAGCTACCCCTTCCACCGGTTAGACACGGGAATACAAAAAAGCAATACTAACATTGGGGTGATGCCTGTTATTAGGAGAGCCTGTACGAAAAGACTTAGCTGACACAATCTAGTTATAATGGGAACCAGTATGACCTCCTACTTTCACACCCGTGTTCTGCTGTGTTTCACACTTTGTATCAGTCATTGTGTGGCCACCAGTGGTTGCAAACCAATGAGTACCGCCATCACCGCAAAGCTCAAAACGATGATTCCTAACATGAGTTCTGGAAGCAAATCTCCGAAGGGTGGTGAGTGCCAGCCACCAGAGCCTCCAGAGATCAGCCTCTACAATGTTTCATCGATGAACGACGCTGCCATTGTAGCAAAATAATTAATCGACCAAACCGTAAAGCTTCTTGATTTGCTCTACCCAGAGGTCCAGTACAAAGAGGCTACATTGAGGATGGTAATGAACATCTTACAAACCCAGTCTGATTCATTGACAGGTTGTGTAAATGAAGACAACCACCCTCTGAAACAGCAAGTAGTAGATGACTTCACCCCGCTGTGGAGCACGGTGAAGAGTTTCAAGTATACAGCTTGCACATGGAGAAACATTCAAGTTTTGATAACACGTATGTGTGACATCGCGTTCCATTTCAACTCTCGGATCAGAAAATGGATACAAATTCAGCGGATGATGGGAAAGTGAAAATCTGTGCAATGTAAATCAATAAAAACTAAAAGGTTTTGTCTGGTCACCTTTATTCTGTCATCTAATCATTTGGTATTTAGAGAACATTGATGGGGGCAGCAGCAGATGCGCAGTCACCACAACACTGGGCAAGTGCAGGCAACAGACCAAGTCGTAGTCAAGAAAAGGGGACTGGAGTTGGAAGAAGTTGGTCGGAAATGGTCAAAAGCATGGTCAGGTTTCGAGGACAAGCCATTTCAGCAATGGCTGGAAAGAAAAGTATTAAATCAACAGGCAAAATCATATTCAGTGAAATAGGCCAGGGCCAGCAGAAACAAGCAATAAAAGTACATGTAGAAAAAAGCCAGAGAGGTCAACGAAGAAGTGGGGCAGATAATACAGATGTAGATCGATGGAGGAGCCCTCCGCACACCTCACAGCAGTCCCGGCCAATAAGTAAAGTGGTGCTCGTAATGATAACCACGGATGGCGCCGTGCACGGATAGCGCCATGACATGTCTTTCTGCCTTGAGGAAGGGACCCTGCGTGGCCCCGAAACGTCGGCTTTTTGGATCACTGTGACGTCTTGTCCATTAAATGGACATATTCATCTTCATTTTTTTAGTGCTGGTGATTTGCTTCTTTGGGCAGATAATACAGACACCAATAGTTCAGACAGAGATACAGGACTGTATGTGGATCACAGAGCACAGCCTTACTGCTGAAAACCATGCAGCACAGAACTCAGTTTAAAAAATGCCCATTTGGCGCCAAAGTCAGCAGCAAGTGTGCACCCAAGCATGTGCCCTAAGGCAGGAATACTTGTGTGGAGACACGTGGTTGGCCAGCTTCAATCCTATGTAGAGAACTCCATGTTAGCACATGTGCACATGTGCAGATGCCCAGGCTGGTATGCGATTTCAAAGACTGACATAGACATCAGCACTAAGGCGGATTGCGCAAGTTTGTCATCCGTCGTACAAAAGCATGTGATGCCGTTAAGTGCTTTCATTTGTGACATGTTTCTGTTTCCTTTATCCCACACCTACATTTCTATTTTAAAAAAACAACCAAAATGCAGCAGCTTCAAGGATGCTTTACTACTAGCAGATGACTTCACCCCGGTGTGGAATATGGTGAAGAGTGGAAACTATACAGCAATATTTAAAACAATTTAAGACAGTGAATTACGGTTTTTTCAATTCAGTTACAACTTAGAGATTCTGATGTGTTTTTTGTTGTATCCTTCCTCCATTTACTTTTACTAAATACATTGAAGATTGTACCAGTTAATGCACAGCCGGAAAATAATGAGCAACAGATACAGCCTCTGTGTCCCATTGGGTCCCATTATTTGCTGCATACATGTGGACAAATCCCAGCTGAGAATATATCCAACTTCAACTCACTTATAAATACCTAGCTGAATGACAACATATGACTCATTATATGACTCATTAAGCTCATACCAGAACCTTCCTGAGTACTTTCTATTAATGTCTGCATTATCGAGTGTTAGAAAAAAAACCTTTCCAGCTGACTCTAAGTGTCTTTACTAAACATGGAAAATACATCAAGAATCATTACAAATCTTGTTCTCCTTGGTGTTGCTGAGATGGAAAATCTCTGGTATCTGTATGCTACATTGGCCATGGTGATTTATGCCATTACTATGATATTATGTTCCTTGATTGTCTATGTTGTCTGGTCAGAGGTAAGCCTTCATGAACCCATGTACATCTTCATTGGCAATTTGGTGGTCAACGTGATGTTAGGGAGCTCATCTGTCCTCCCTAAGTTGATAGTTGACCTGTTCTTTGGGTTTCATGTCATTCCTCTACCGGGGTGCCTCATCCAAGCATTCTTCTGTCAAAGCTTTTCCACTATTGAACTTATGATTCTAACAGTTATGGCCTATGATCGATTCTTGGCCGTCAGTGACCCCTTGAGATACCCAATTCTGATGACAAATAACAAAGTTTTCAAACTGTTACTCTTTAGTTTCATCTTTGTCTACGTCTTTCTAAGCATAGTTGTGATCTTGGCTGCCAGGCTGACGATGTGTGGGGAATACATTAACAATGTGTACTGCGAGACCATGTCCCTTCTTCGCCTGGCCTGCGGAGACGTATCCATCAATAACATATTTGGAATGACTTGTATACTGACCCTAGTTGGGAGCTGCATTTTGCTTGTGGTATACTGTTACATACGTACATTTATGGTGTGTCTGAAAGTCTCCGCAGAGGCCTATCAAAAAGCCATCCATACGCTGGTCACCAATATCTTCTCTTTTTCCACTTTTCAGATTTCCAGTCTTTTTGTCATTTTGCGGTACAGAATAGGGAGCGGTTCCCACTCAGTTATCACCCATGTCGTCATCTCCACAACTGCTTTAATTGTCTCTGTGACTCTAAATCCTCTGGTGTACGGAATACGGACAGAGGCGCTCAGAATTAAAATTGTTTACCATCTTCAAAAAGTGAGTAAAAGCTGTACTTTGTATAAGTCCAAATAGAAAGAAAGACGACATCTACTGTATGTGACACGAGAATCATTTTCTGCCTTCCATCCAGCATGGTCATCTATTTCCATTCAGGTGCAGCAAGAGGAGAGACTTTTGTTTGGCTCCATTCTTCAACAAATCAACCGCCCTCATCTCTGATCTTGTATGATAGGACTTCCATCATTTCTTTACACCATGCTTCTTATTCTTTCCCTTAACTTCTAATACATTGATTAAAAAACATATATATTTTATTTTTTTCATGAACCGGCCTACCTTATTTACACACCTCATACGTTGATTGGAAACCACTCCTCCACTTGCTTCACAATGTAAATAAGAGAAAGTTATTTTCACTAAAATTACTTTATGATTTCTACAGAATAAATACAAATTGTCATTGAGTTTTGTTGCTACTAAACTTTGCCTCCCAAGAGCCCTCAGAGCTGATGCTAATAATTAGGGATTTCCTGATACCACTTTTTCAAGTACAAGTACAGCCCCTCGTGTACTTGCCGATACCAATTACCGATACATTTCCTTAAAGGGACAGGTGACATTTAAAAAAAAACAAAAAACAATACAGACTAATGATTTTAGTCCAATTTCTTTATGATTATGAAGAACTTTAATTTAAGACTGTTTTAGAACAATAAAACATTTTTATTTGCTTTCACACAGCTGTAGTGAAACATCAAATCCGATCATGCATCTGCCTCTGGGATCATTTAACCTATTCATGTGAGCAGGGCAGAATTGTAAATCTATTGCTGCAGTGTACTGGACGTGTGTACCAGGTTAATGATTCACAGCACACACTTCACAGTACACTGCAGTAATAGAGTTACAATTCTCCCCTGCTAACATGAATAGGTTAAATCATGATCCATAGTACAACTATATATTATGTGCTATTATTGTAGTGATCAAAAAGTCGGGAGGGGGGTATAAATATATATAACACCCAAATATATATATTTATATTTATGTGCGTTGTCAAAATTGGATCTGCAGAAAATATCCAGGCAACCTCAGTTCTTTTCCAGAGAGTAGCGTTTACTTGGATCGAAGAAGCAGATGACCAGAAACAAAATAAAATATCTAGACCTCAGATGACAAAGGCTCCATAAGGACCCACTCTATCTACCCAGCATATATCTCCAATCTCTATATATGCAGTGGTGTATTTAGGTTTGGTTTGGGGCTGCCCTAGGCAAGACAAAACTCGGGCGCCCCCCCATACACTATAACTTACATACAGCCTGCCTGGTGTTTGCTCTGAGCTGGATTGGAACGGCACATAGCTGTAGTTCGAATCCCGGATTATCGGACGATCGAAGAATCAGACGTTGCAGTCCGACATCTGGTCCATTAGTAGCAGAGGAGTGCCGGGAGAGTGGAACCGAGCGAGAAAGGGGCTCGTTACATTGGTGGCAAGCGGCGGGATCTGCTCTCCAGTTATTGGGAAACTCCAAACCACCACAGGGAATGACACGTGGGCCGCGGGCCGGTACATTTGCCGCTTGGCCGGAATCTGCCGCCCGAGGCAAACGCCTTGTTTGCCTCGCGGCAGATACGCCCCTATATATATGCACCTATGCCTCTCTCTTCATGACTCTGAACTTTTTCCTAGCCACTGTAGGCTCGGAATTCATATACAGTTTAGTGCCATTCACTAACACTGAAATGATTTCTGATTGGCTGGTCTAATTACCCCTTTGATGTTTGTTAACTAAACAGGTTTTGACAAAATCCCCTACAGCTGTTCCATTGTGTACAATCAACAAAACAGGATGGTCAACTGGTCAATAAACTTAGCCCAGAGGACCCCAACACGCGCGGTACTCCTGGGCAGCCTGAAGCTACAAAAAAACATAGCTCAAGCTTTGGCGCTATGTATCGGGGCATTTTCGCAAGTACAAGTACTTGTGAAAATGCCCTGTATCAGTCCCGGTACCGATGCTAATATCGGTATCGGGACATCCCTACTAATAATAATAATACACTGGTTGACTCTTGGGATGAGTTAGGCAGTTAGGAGAATAGGCAAAATGCCTTAGTTGGTGGATGCCAGTCTGGAGTAGGGGGTTTTCCTAGGCAGGCTGTATTTTCATGCACACCACCCTAGGCAATGCCCACATGTGATGAGGAGCCTCTATGACTGCAAGAAATGAAAGCCAATAAATGAAAGAAGTGAGCCAGGGAAAGTCAAACTATGGAGAAGAGATGATGTTGGTTGTCCTCCAGCCAGGGCTCTATCTAACTTGCTGCAGCTTCTAATGCACATTATAAGAAGCTCACAGTGTGCAGTGATATCAGAGGAAGCCATTTCAGTCCAGGAGAGGAGCCGGTACAACTGAGCAAGAACGAACGGGAGGTCAGGGATCAGCTTAACATTGATGACTTGTCTTAAAGCATATCTAAACCCAAAAAAACAAAAGTGTCATATAGTCCAGTTTGCTAGTCCACAGATGTGGTGTCTGTATTAGTTTTTTTTCACAAAGGGGTGAGATGCTGAAGTTCTCAGAGAACAATGTAACTGATGACACAGAGCGCAGGAAGCTCACAAGATGTTTGGAGTTCCCACCATCCCTGTGCTGAGTTCCCGGGTCTGTACACCCGCTGTGCCCATTATGAGGGATTCCCACCATTTGTGTCTTCCACATTACAAGCAAGTTTCTTTCAGCGAGATTTCTGAGGAATGCTGAGTTTCAACGCAGCCCAAGAGCATCTGCCTGACATCCTCCCTATTGAGTATTAGCTAAATGATTTCACTAATAGTCACAGTAAGGCCGAGGAATCTTACATTTAGATTAGCAGTGTTTTCCCTCCCCCCAATGTTAATGTCAGCACTTACCTTAAATAATGTATCTTAATCCGATCTTCCTCTTCTTTCCTGATGTTTTCATCTGTCCCTCCAGCGGTGCTGTGGTTCTCCGATCCAGCGCTATCTCCTCTGTCGTTGCAGGCACTTCCGATCCCGCGGTGTCTGCATGCGGGTGCACGCTGTCCATAGACTTGCCTTGCATCTCTGCTCATCTCCCGGTCGAAAATCCGAACTGCGCATGTGCCCGCCCCAAGATGCTTTGCGGCCGCCCGAGCAGTTTCGGATTCTCGGACGGGAGCGCGCGGCGAATACACAGGTAAGTTTAAACCGCTTTTAAAGCGTTTTTTTTTTTTTTAAACTTTTTGCATATATCTACTGCTTGATAGCAGTAGATATATGCAAAAAAAACCAGGGGGTTTAGAAACCTGTAGGTAGGTGCAGTACGGCCAATGGCCACTAGATGCCCCCATGGGGCCCTGGAGATAGATGCAGCTCTGGCCTGGGGAGACTCTGTGTAGGGGGCGCCCGAGAGGGGAAAAGAGGAGTTCAGTTCAGTTCAAGAGAGAGTACAGGAGAGCAGAAGTCTAAGACTGTATGCAGAGTCTCTGGAGGGAGACTGATTCTAAAACATAGGCTGGTCCATGGGAAGGACAGGACCAGGCCTAGGACTATGTAGAGCTATAGAGATTCCCTAGTTTCCCCTGGAGGGGGAAATCACTGAGCCAGGACTGACAAGGATGGGATTCCGGAGAATAGTGAGAAGCTATAAGATTGACGATATTTGCCAGTGGGCCTCTGGCCGAAGTAAATCGTAGACTTTGGGCTGCACCTGGGCTGTTCTTCTCTCTCTCTAATCTGTATCACCATGCAACTAACAAGAACTGTGCCGTCATCCCACTCGGGGGTGGCTGAAATGTATGCTTCATACCATGTTCATTCTTTCAAGTAAAATCAAGAAAAGACTATCTGTGTGGACTGGTTCTTCTCCCTCCAACCTCTGAGAAGGTGGGGTTCTACCGGAGTGTGATGTTGAACTGTATCGTGGCTGTAACCACCCTGAGGAGGGTAGGTGTGCAAAGGGGCTATGCCCGACACAGGGTGCCGTTCATGGTGGCCTTTCTCCCTACGGGAACGCTGAATACCGCAGAGGAGGTGGAAGCCATGAGGCCCTGTGTGCGCAGTACTACACGTGTGGGAGTGTTTGCACGAGGCCAGAGCCGAGGCCCCTACCCCACTAAATTGGTGCAGGATCTATGGTGGGCTCTGTGGGGTCTATGGTGAGCTGTGAAGGGCCATGGTACCATGGTTCTATGGTGGGCCCACAACAGATCCTGCTGAGCCCACCATAGACCCAGAGCCCGACACAGATCCTGCAAAGCCACCCTGAGACTCCACCACAGACCCTGCACAACCCCCCTGGGGCTGTGCAGGATCTGTGGTGGGCTCTGCAGGGT
This sequence comes from Nanorana parkeri, assembly GCF_000935625.1. Classification (NCBI taxonomy): domain Eukaryota; kingdom Metazoa; phylum Chordata; class Amphibia; order Anura; family Dicroglossidae; genus Nanorana; species Nanorana parkeri. The sequence goes on from NW_017307890.1 coordinate 200,560, forward strand.
CTCGGGGGGGGGCTGTGCAGGATCCGTGGTGGGCTCTGCAGGGTGTCGGGGGGCTCTGCAGGGTGTCGGGGGGCTCTGCAGGATCTGTGGTACCATGGTTCTATGGTGGGCCCACAACAGATCCTGCTGAGCCCACCATAGACCCAGAGCCCACCACAGATCCTGCACAGCCCCCCTGAGACCCTACAGAGCCCACCATAGACCCTACAGAGCC
>NW_017307890.1:200789-242542 GCF_000935625.1 Nanorana parkeri
AAGTCTCTTACATTAGTGGTCATTGGGAAGAATGCATTGTTTACTCCCATCTCAATGTGTGGGTAGTTTCCCCTGACTACCGCTGTAGGGCCATGCTCTAATGTAAGGTCTCTGGGAGGGAATTATGCTCATTATATTGGCGATAAGAAGAAAAAATGAGACATGTAAGGGTGCTTTTTCCTCCCTCTAACCACAAATGCAAGCAGTGTTTTTCCCCGCTGACCACCAATGCAAGAAAAATGTCTGTAACTTTGTTGGACATTGGCAAAACAATGCCCTGACATTGGTGTCAGTGAGAAAAAGTATGTCCCCTTGCATTGGTGTCAGTGGAAGGAAGAATGTCCCCTTACATTAGTGTCAGTGGAAGGAAGACTGTCCCCTTACATTGGTGTCAGTGGGAGGAAGAATGTCCCCTTACATTAGTGTCAGTGGAAGGAAGACTGTCCCCTTACATTGGTGTCAGTGGAAGGAAGAATGTCGCCTTACATTGGTGTCAGTGGAAGGAAGAATGTCGCCTTACATTGGTGTCAGTGGAAGGAAGAATGTCGCCTTACATTGGTGTCAGTGGAAGGAAGAATGTCGCCTTACATTGGTGTCAGTGGAAGGAAGAATGTCGCCTTACATTGGTGTCAGTGGAAGGAAGAATGTCGCCTTACATTGGTGTCAGTGGAAGGAAGAATGTCGCCTTACATTGGTGTCAGTGGAAGGAAGAATGTCCTCTTACATTGGTGTCAGTGGAAGGAAGAATGTCACCTTACATTAGTGTCAGTGGAAGAAAGAATTTCCCCTTACATTGGTGTCATTGGAAGGAAGAATGTCCCCTTACATTGGTGTCAGTGGGAGGAAGAATGTCCCCTTACATTGGTGTCAGTGGAAGAAAGAATTTCCCCTTACATTGGTGTCATTGGAAGGAAGAATGTCCCCTTACATTGGTGTCATTGGAAGGAAGAATTTCCCCTTACATTGGTGTCATTGGAAGGAAGAATGTCCTCTTACATTGGTGTCAGTGGAAGGAAGAATTTCCCCTTACATTGGTGTCAGTGGAAAGAAGCATGTCCCCTTACATTGGGGTAACTGGAAGGAAGAATGTCCCCTTATATTGGTGTCAGTGGAAAGAAGAATGTCCCCTTACATTGGGGTCACTGGAAGGAAGAATGTCCCCTTACATTGGTGTTAGTGGAAGGAAGAATGTCCTCTTACATTAGTGTCAGTGGAAGGAAGAATGTCCTCTTACATTGGTGTCAGTGGAAGGAAGAATTTCCCCTTACATTGGTGTCAGTGGAAAGAAGCATGTCCCCTTACATTGGGGTAACTGGAAGGAAGAATGTCCCCTTATATTGGTGTCAGTGGAAAGAAGAATGTCCCCTTACATTGGGGTCACTGGAAGGAAGAATGTCCCCTTACATTGGTGTGAGTAGAAGGAAGAATGTCCCCTTATATTGGTGTCAGTGGAAGGAAGAATTTCCCCTTACAATGGTGTCATTGGAAGGAAGAATGTCCTCTTACATTGGTGTCAGGGGAAGGAAGAATATCCTCTTACATTAGTGTCACTGGAAGGAAGAATATCCTCTTACATTAGTGTCAGTGGAAGGAAGAATATCCTCTTACATTAGTGTCACTGGAAGGAAGAATGTCCTCTTACATTAGTGTCACTGGAAGGGAGAATGTCCCCTTACATTAGTGTCACTGGAAGGAAGAATGTCCTCTTACATTAGTGTCAGTGGAAGGAAGAATGTCCCCTTACATTGGGGTCACTGGAAGGAAGAATGTCCCCTTACATTGGTGTGAGTAGAAGGAAGAATGTCCCCTTATATTGGTGTCAGTAGAGGGAAGAATGTTCCCATACATTTGTGTCAGTGGAAGGAAGTATGTGGAAGGAAGTATGTCCCCTTACATCGGTGTCAGTAGAAGGAAGAATGTTCCCATACATTGGTAGTATTACATATTTATTTATTTTTGCATATAATCTACTTTCAATAAAAGAAAAAGAACCTGATAAGGGTTTAAACCTTTACCTATTCTATCCAAAACTAAAGAAAAACACATTAGCTATAAACATACATACATCCAACGCATTGTCCATATATACTAAATATTTCCAACATTGCACCAATTCATGTACAGCTCGCATATAATGAGCAATGGTAACAGCCTTTGTATCCCACTGGACCACCATCCTTGCTGTCCCTAAACAATCTCCATCCCTTGTTTACTTTGGATGTCTCCATGAAGACAAATCCCAGATGAGGACACAACAAACTTCAATATTTCTATAAAACCTGGCACAATGGGAACATAGAACCTTTATGCTGGCAGTGGAACATGTTTGAATGTTCTCAAATAACATCATCTCCATCAAGTGTTACAAAAATCCTAAATCAGAATAAAAAAATAAAAAAAAGACAACACAAGGAACACATCCAAACTTCTGGTATTCTTCAGGTTCTTGAACAAATGGAAAATGTATCAAAAATCAACACAAATTTTGTTCTCCTTGGCGTTGTTGAGATGGAAAATTTCTGGTATCTGTATGCTACATTGGCCATTATGATTTATGCCATCAGTATGATATTGTCTTCCTTGATTGTCTATGTTGTCTGGTTAGAGGTAAGCCTTCATGAACCTATGTACATCTTCATTAGCAATCTGGTGGCCAATGTGATGTTTGGGAGCTCGTCCGTCCTCCCTAAGCTGGCAATTGACTTGTTCTATGGACTCAACATCATTCCTCTTCCGGGATGCCTCATCCAAGCATTTTGCTATCAAAGCTTTGGCACGATTGAACTTATGACTTTATAGTGTCAGTGGAAGGAAGAATGTCCCCTTACATTGGGGTCACTGGAAGGAAGAATGTCCCCTTACATTGGTGTGAGTAGAAGGAAGAATGTCCCCTTATATTGGTGTCAGTAGAGGGAAGAATGTTCCCATACATTTGTGTCAGTGGAAGGAAGTATGTGGAAGGAAGTATGTCCCCTTACATCGGTGTCAGTAGAAGGAAGAATGTTCCCATACATTGGTAGTATTACATATTTATTTATTTTTGCATATAATCTACTTTCAATAAAAGAAAAAGAACCTGATAAGGGTTTAAACCTTTACCTATTCTATCCAAAACTAAAGAAAAACACATTAGCTATAAACATACATACATCCAACGCATTGTCCATATATACTAAATATTTCCAACATTGCACCAATTCATGTACAGCTCGCATATAATGAGCAATGGTAACAGCCTTTGTATCCCACTGGACCACCATCCTTGCTGTCCCTAAACAATCTCCATCCCTTGTTTACTTTGGATGTCTCCATGAAGACAAATCCCAGATGAGGACACAACAAACTTCAATATTTCTATAAAACCTGGCACAATGGGAACATAGAACCTTTATGCTGGCAGTGGAACATGTTTGAATGTTCTCAAATAACATCATCTCCATCAAGTGTTACAAAAATCCTAAATCAGAATAAAAAAATAAAAAAAAGACAACACAAGGAACACATCCAAACTTCTGGTATTCTTCAGGTTCTTGAACAAATGGAAAATGTATCAAAAATCAACACAAATTTTGTTCTCCTTGGCGTTGTTGAGATGGAAAATTTCTGGTATCTGTATGCTACATTGGCCATTATGATTTATGCCATCAGTATGATATTGTCTTCCTTGATTGTCTATGTTGTCTGGTTAGAGGTAAGCCTTCATGAACCTATGTACATCTTCATTAGCAATCTGGTGGCCAATGTGATGTTTGGGAGCTCGTCCGTCCTCCCTAAGCTGGCAATTGACTTGTTCTATGGACTCAACATCATTCCTCTTCCGGGATGCCTCATCCAAGCATTTTGCTATCAAAGCTTTGGCACGATTGAACTTATGACTTTCACGGCTATGTCCTACGATCGATACTTGGCGGTTGGTCACCCCCTGAGATACCCAACTTTGATGGCAAATGACAGAGCTTTCAAAGTCTTACTGGTTATATCTATTTTTGCTTATGCCAGTATAGGCATTAATGTGATCTTGGCTGCCAGGCTGACAATGTGTGGTGTGTATATTAATGGTGTGTACTGTGAGACCATGTCCCTTCTTCGCCTGGCCTGTGGAGACACGACGGTCAATAACGTTTTCGGGACAACCTGGACAGTGACTGTGGTTGGTAGCTGTATCTTGCTTTCATTTTACTGTTACATACGAACATTTATTGTCTGTCTCCAAATTTCCGCGCAGGCCCATCAGAAAGCCATCCATACGCTGGTCACCCATATAGTCACGTTTTCCACCTTCATGGCCACCAGCCTGTTTGTCATTTTCCGGTACAGGTTAGGCAATGGCTCACTCTCTATTGTTGCCCATGTTGTCATCGCCATAGCTGGTCTGATCATTTCTGTAACTCTAAATCCTCTGGTGTATGGAATAAGGACAGAGGCTCTCAGGATTAAAATTGTTTATTGTTTTCAAAAATACATAGTTACATACATAGTTACATAGTATTTGAGGTTGAATAAAGACATTAATACCGGAAGTCCCATTAAGGTACTTAATGACTCGCCCGGCCCGGCTTCCTGATTATCCTGAAAGCCCTCTCCATGCTCCATTGTCACCAGGTGATGAGGAAGCATGGAGCTGGCTTTCTAGCCAATCAGGAAGCTGGGGGCAGGTAATGACTCGCCCTCTGGCTTCCTGACTGGCCAGCTTCCTGATCAATCAGAAAGCTGGGCGGTGAGTCATTACACGTCCCCCTGCTTTCTGATTGGCTGGGAAGCCAGTTCCATGCGTCCTAGGGTTGAGGGAACATGGAGCTGGCTTCCCGGCCAATCATGAAGCCGGGCAGCGTGTAATGACTCGCCGTCCAGCTTCCTGATACCTAGTATCAGTATCGGTGCATCCCTAACTGGAATGATAACTATCCGTGCTCCTCGCCTCTCTAATACCAGTTCCAAGTTCTCTCTGTGGACTTCAGGACACCCCTCTATGTTATGTAGTCTGTGGACTTCAGAACAACCCCCTATGTTATGGACTCTGGGAACTTCATGACACCCCCCTATGTTATGGACTCTGTGGACTTCAGGACACCCCTCTATGTTATGTAGTCTGTGGACTTCCGAACAACCCTCTATGTTATGGACTCTGTGGACTTCAGGACACCAACCTATGTTATGGACTCTGTGGACTTCAGGACACCCCCCTATGTTATGGACTCTGTGGACTTCAGGACACCCACCTATGTTATGGACTCTGTGGACTTCAGGACACCCCCCTATGTTATGGACTCTGTGGACTTCAGGACACCCCCCTATGTTATGGATTCTGTGAACTTCATTACACCTGTGATGTTTGGGGAATTAGCTGGACCGCAGGACACAGGCTTTCTCAGACAAACTGCATTTATTTTCCACAGCAGCAACAATAAACAGTCATTTCCTTCAGTACAGCAAAACAACTTAAAAGATTGCTTCCTTCCGCATAGAAATAATAAACCGTACCGTTTGCTTCCTTCAGCACAGGAAAGTATAACAGCCTCACCGGCTTGGAGGGCTTCAGTCCACAAGGTTATCACACTCAGCCCACAGGCTCCCAGTAAAGTTCAGCTGCTTCAAAGCACCAGTACTTCCATCTGCTCCACAGCCTTGTCTGCAAACATTAATCTGGGCTTCTCTCTCCCCCTCTGTCTCTAGCTTCCTATCCTTTTGAACACACTTCCTGCAGCAACTGTTAACCCATTTCTGTCCCTTAAAGGGACCACAACCCGAACAAAGGGAAATATACACTTCTCCCAGGACCCATCTTCTTGCGTCCTGTACACACCCCCTATGTTGTGGACTTCAGGCCACCCCCCAATGTTATTGACTCTGTGGACTTCAGGCTACCCCCTATGGCATGTACTCGGTGGACTTCAGAACAAAACCCTATGTTATGGACTCCGTTGACTTCAAAACAACCCCCTATGTTATGGACATGAGAAGGGGGTATCACTTTAAGTGTTGTCACTTTATGACAGGAAATGTATTACTGGCAGGGTCACCAAGATAAACTGAAAAAGAAAACTAGTGCAATCGCCACATCTGGTAGGTTTGCAATGTATTCCATTTAGTTTCTTGGGTTTAGATCATATTTAATTTACTATTTCTTTATGCTGAACTTCTACAATACTGTTTTATAATCTTAATGATAATCTGCTGAAATAGGGATGCAACAATAAATGAAAAAGAATATAAATCTGTCTCTATAACTCTCTCTCGCTCTCTTTTTTTATACCACTGTGTAAGAAAACATCATCTTCACTGAAATCCCTCCACCAGTGTTCTCCTGGTGTAAATAAATCTCATGTTATTATCTCAATGTGAGGATTCTGTGTCTCATTATTGCTATTTAATGTTACCAAGATCGGTCAGTAGACATGTAAGCTGCGGAAAAAGTCGGTTTGGTTCGGATATTTCGTTATTTCGGTATCCGAAATTCAGCCTGTTCATTCAAGATTTCCTCAATGAGGAGAAGCAGTCTGTACAGAGGCTCCTCTCCATTCAGAAACTGTTGATAGTAAATATTTGAATGGGAGGAGCCTCTGTACTGAGTACCTCTATGATGGTGGCACACATTCACAGAACACGCCGGTGGCCAACATGGCCGCCGCACATTCTCAAACAAATTACTATGCGCCTGAATACATGTTACGTATATTCGGACATATTGTAATTCATTCATTTTACACGTAGTCCGGGTTTTATGTTCTGTTTTCTATTTTTACTTTTCTAGATGCACTTACTTGAAGGAAGGGAGCAGCATGAAAACCTGACACTTTATTTTTTATAGACTCTATTGTAGTTGGACATTTATTGCTTGCCTTCTGTTTTATTTGATAAGAATACTTATACAGTATTGTGCCTACAAGTTTAATACCTTTGAATAAAAGTTTTATTTTTATCATACTTTTTAATATGTTTCTTTGCGTCTTAACAAAATAGGAGTCTTTAAATGGTGCGGATATTGCGAAAAATGGGTGCTGCGAGTTGTGGGCGTGTAATCCTAATAGTGGAACGTCATACTAGCGTCCAGCGACATTTAAATAGCCAGCGGCGGCGAAGACGGTGCCTCGCGGCCACCAGCCACTTCTGCGTTCCACTCTGGAGAGCAGGGCACCTCCTCCTAAAGGGGAGGAGTTGCATTGTCCTTCTCCGGCCCGATGCGTTCCACAGTGGAACGCAAACTGTCCCGCAGGCCTCCCCGGAGACCCTTACAACTGCGTCCTGCACTGTATCCTCTGCATACCTCCTAACTTTTTTGAAATGAGAAAGTGAGGATACCTTCCAGAACAATGCATTTAGGCAATGGGCACACCCCTGCCACACTCCTAATAGTATATAAGAAATTAACACACCCCCAAATATAATATAAGCAGTTAACACACTCCTGTCATAGTCCCAGTTATGGAGACCATTAAGTTAATGTATATGGCGAAAATGATTTGTTAAAACTCAGAATTGTTTTTTTCTACACCATTACTTTTACTTCATATTGGCTTTTCAAAATAGCAAACAAGATAATTAAGAGGAGATAATGTTTTAGTGTAGAATAACTTTTTTTGTAGGTAAATAGAACCTTTTCATGGCTATTTCTAAACAGGGACAACTGAGGAGAAAAGAGGGACAGAGGGATTTGGCTCCCAGTGGGGGACAGTTAGGAGGTATGCCTCTGCAGTATACTAATTCTTGTAGTGAAGCCCCAGTCTGTGCTCTGTGTCTCTAGTAAATTTAGGCATAGCATCACTCATTAAAATGATCCTGCTGCTGTCCTAATTTGATCTAATTCCTGAAGTTAAACACCTCTCTGTTCTCTGTCTCTAGTACATTTTGTCCAATTCTCCCACAATAAAATGATCCTGCTGCTGGCCAGTTTTACACTGCTGTGCTGGCTGTGGCCTCTTAATGCTTGTAGTAAAACACCTGCCTATACTATATTTCTCTAGTACCTTTCAGACAATTTTCCCTCATTAAAATTGTCCTGCTGCTACCGAATTTTACACTGCTGTATCATCTAAGGTCTCATAATCCTTAATGAGAGTTTGATAGATATTGACCAGTGACAGAACCGTTGGCGTAACTACTGCCATAGCGATCCACATGGTTGCTATGGGGCCCGGGGCAAAGGGGGGACCCGGTCAGGAGGCCGAGCCCCAGCATCAGAGGTGGAGGAGGATGAGGTTGGGGCCTGGCGGCAGTGGGGGAGGGGGCCAGGGCCCAGCAGCGCCAGTTCAGTTCTGGGTCTCAGGTGGACTGTGCAGGGTCTCAGGTGGGCTCTGCGGGGTCTCAGGTGGGCTGTGCACGGTCTCTGGTATGTGCGGGGTTTCAGGTGGGCTCTGCAGGATCTCTGGTGGGTGCTGTGAGGTCTATGGTGGGTTGTGCGATGTCTTAGGTAGGCTCTGCAGGGTCTCTGGTATGTGGAGGGTCTCAGGTGGCTTATGCAGTATCTATGGTGGGCTTTGCAGGGTCTTAGGTGGGTTCTGCAGGGTCTCTGGTATGTGTGGGTTCTCAGGTGGGCTCTGCAGGGTCCCAGGTGGGCTCTGCAGGGTCCCAGGTGGGCTCTGCAGGGTCCCAGGTGGGCTCTGTGGGGTCTCATTTGGGCTGTGCAGGATCACTCAGGTGTGCTGTGCAGGGTCTCTGGTATGTGTGGGGTCTCAGCTGGGCTCTGCAGGATCTCAGGTGAGCACTGTGGGGTCTATGGTGGTCTGCGTGGGGTCTCAGGTGGTCTTCATGGTCTATGGTGGGCTCTGCAGGGTCACTCTCACGTTAGCTGTGTGGGGTCTCAGGTGGACTCTTCAGGGTGTCTGGTATTTGCGAGGTCTCAGGTGGACTCTGTGGGGTCTTAGGTGGGCTCTGTGGGGTCTCAGGTTGGCTCTGCAGGGTCTCGGGTGGGCTCTGAAGGGTCAATGGTGGGCTCTATGGTGGGATCTGCAAGGTCTCAGGTAGGCTCTGCAGAGTCACTCTCAGGTGGTCTTTGTGGGGTTTCAGGTGGGCTGTGCAGGGTCTCTGGTGGGCTGTGCAGGGTGTATGGTGGGCTCTGCAGGGTCTCAGGTGGGCTCTGCAGGGTCACTCTCAGGTGGGCTGTGCATGGTCTATGGTAGGCTATGCGATCTTCTGTTTGTATTGGTGACACCAAAAAGTGGAGACAAAAAAAAGCCGAACCTTATACGTTCCACGCAAAACTCCAAAAAGTGGCTGGACAAAATTATTGGCACCTTCTCCAAATTGCATTCCAACTTTTTGTGGAAAAGCATGGACAATCTCAAGGTTACAGGTCCATCTCCAGAGATCTTAATGTTCCTGTGTTGTTGATGGAATCTCAGCATATATATCGACACGAGGCGATGGTATATTTGAAAAGATTAACATTTGTTTTATTCGTGCACGGGAAAACTCAATACAGACAATCAAAAAAGTTCGGACTCGTTCCTCACTTTAGTCTCGTAAGAGTCTTCAACCCCCCTCCCCCCTGTCTCGATGTTTTATACAAGTCTTTAGTACATCCTGTGTTGAGTCACTTCAGTCATGAGGGGAGGAGAACTTCCTTAATTCTGTTTTCCGTGTATTGTCTGCTCAGGAAGCAGTTTTAAGCTTGGTTTAACTCGAGAAAACACACACGTTAGTAATATATAAATTTAAACATATTAATCAGTTCATCAATACAACAAATAATATTCACAGTGTCCACTGTGCGCAACATTGTCAAGAAGTTTACAGCCCTCGGCACTGTAGCTAAACCAGTTCTGAATCCCATAGAGCTCCTGTGGAGGGAAAAGGAACCCGTCCAAACTGAGAGCCCCGGAGCAGTTGGTGAAAGAAGAGTGGTCTGAAATTCCTGTAGAGAGGTGTAAGAAACTCATTGATGGTTACAGGAAGCCATTGATTTCAGTTGTTTTTCCCAAGGGCTGGGCTACCAAATATTAATTGAGGTGCCAATAATTTAACCTAGTCCATTTTTGGAGTTTTGTCTGCAATGTTTCAGGTTTGGCTTTTCTTTTCTCCATTTTTTTTGTGTCATACCAACACAAACACAAAAAATAAACATGAGAATGCCGAAACATTTGTACTTGCAACAATTATCTGCGCAAAGTGGTGCATTATCTGACAGAAATGCCGGGGGGGCAATATTTTTGGCCATGACTGTGTATATGTATATATATATATATATATTGTGACAGGGTACAAGACTCTGTGTATGTCAGTGAGAGGTTGAAAAGGGCAGCTTTCCCTGGCTAGGAAAGGGTTAAGCCTGGCCCAACAGGTAAACCTCCTCTCTTTCTCTCTCTCTATACATATACATATATATAATTAGGGCTGTGGAAATTAACGATTAATCGTTAATTTTTTTGATCGATTAAAATTTTTTTGATCGGTACTCACCTCTCCGCCGGCTTCCGGGTCTTCTGGGAGTTCCGTCGGAGATCCGGTGACTTCACGGACATCGACGTTACCGGACTCCCTTACCCAAGTGGCTCCGTCGGCTAACGAAAGGAAGGGGGGAGGAGTCCGGTGATGTCGATGTCCGTGACGGCTAACGAAGGGAAGGGGGGAGGAGTCCGGTGAAGGTACAACTGGATCTGCCTCTAGATAGGCAGAGCCAGCTGTCACTCACGCAGCTGGGCGGATCTCGACGTATATGTCGGGATCCGCTCCAGCTGTGGCGTCTCAGTATATGGTGAGCTACAGCTCGCGGTATACTGAGCCTAGGGTGACGGGAGGACGCTAGTTTGTGTCCTCCCGTTACCCTAAGGAGAACTGTGGGGAAAAGACTTAACCCCATAGTTCTCCTTTAATAACCAACCGGGCCATATACACACGGAAGAGAGCAGCTTCCAGGGGACATTCACCTTTCCATTTTTGTAACCCTCCCCTTTCAATAAAACCTGAACGTGTTCATTTTTTTAAATTTACCTTTTTTTTTAAATTTCTTTGTGTGGCCCGGTCCCCATTACCATTGTCGCTTAGACAATAATTCTGTATGTGAGTTATAATTAATCGAAATTAATCGATGAATTTTTTTCCGATTAATCGAACACAAAAATGTTAATCAGTAACAGCCCTAATATATATATCGATAGATTAGATAGATATATATATAGATTAGATAGACTTATGGTGCACTGACATGTTTACTAGCTTGTTGTCACAGGTGAGCTTTATGAACAGTAACAAGCTGATGGTCCCACTGGGTAAAAGACTTCTGCAACTTCTGCACTAATTTCATCCCTTGGAACCAAGAACACAGCCAGCTATGACTATAAAAGTACATCCGAGTCGCACACTGGAGGCTCTGAGAGCTGGAATGATTGAATGAAGCGTCACACTGAAAAAGGAAAGCAAAGCTCCAACATGGTGACGTGAAAAATAATGTTCTATTGCCAAATTCGGCAAGAAATTTAAGGACACCGTTTTCTCTTGAAATGGAGAATGTGTCCAAGGTCAATACCAACTTTGTTCTCGTTGGACTTGTGGAGATGGAAAACCTCAAATATCTTTATTCACTTGCATATCTCATCATTTATGTAACAACGCTGATTTTATGCTCCGCTATTATCCTGTTTGTCTGGTTAGAAGAAAAACTTCATGAACCCATGTACATTTTTATAGGCAATTTGGTGCTCAACGCCATGGTGGGAAGCTCAGCCGTTTTCCCCAAGCTAGTGGTGGACCTGCTCATTGGGTTTACCAGCATCCAAATCACTAATTGCCTCTTCCAGTCATTCTTTATTGAGACGTTTGCCTACGTCGAGATTTTGACTTTCACCATCATGGCCTACGATCGATATTTGGCTGTGGGTCACCCGTTGCAGTACCCTGTTCTGATGACCAATGGGAAGGCTGTGAAAAGCCTAGCGGTCATCTGGATCATCATTTTCACAAACCGGATCATAGGTGTAGTGTTGACAGCCAGACTTCCCCTGTGTGGGATTAAGATAAACAGTGTGTACTGCGAGACCATGTCCCTTACTCGCCTGGCCTGTGGAGACACCACCGTCAACGCTATCTACGGTACCACCGGCACGCAACTCATTGTAATACTTTCAATGCTCATTGTGGTTTACTGTTACATTAGAACATTCCTCATTTGCCTGAAGATCTCCACTGAAGCCTATCAGAAAGCCATCCATACCTTGGTGACCCACATAGTGGCCTTTTCAACATACATGGCCGCCACGCTCTTTGTTGCCTTCAGATACAGGTTAAACATCGGTTCTGTCTCGACCGTTGCTCACACTGTCATCTCCATGACCGGTCTGACGGTTTCTGTCACTTTCAATCCCGTGATCTACGGAGTAAGAACTGAAGCACTGAGAATTAAAATGGTTAACGGAATTAAAAGAATCCACATTCTGACTAAGAAAAAATAAATTGTTTTATAAAGCTGTTGCCTTAAAGAATTCATATAAAAGGTATTAAGTGTATTTATTTATTGATTTGGTTGGGCCGTGATATTTTTAAAGTTGAAATACGTTGGTATGGCTATTGTGTAATCTCTAAGAACCCGATTTATACATTCAATTCATATTACATTCAACTGACCTCTGAACTCTGCAATACATACTATGGACCTCTGCACTGTGCATTACATTCAACTGACCTCTGCTCTGTGCATTGCATACTACTGACCTCTAAATTCAGCATTTCTTAATCATGACCTCTGCACTGTGCATTGCATACTACTGACTTCTGAACTTTACATTACTTACTACTGACTACTGCACTGTACATTACATACTACTGACCTCTGGACTCTGCATTACTTACTATGGACCTCTGCATTGTGCATTGCATACTACTGACTTCTAAACTCTGCATTACTTACTAATGACTACTGCACTATACATTACATGCTACTAAACTCTGAAGTCTGCATTACATATTACAGACCTGTAACATTGCATACTACTGACCTCTAAATGTAGCATTTCTTACTCATGACCTCTGCACTGTGCATGTCATTCTAAACTCTACGTTACTTACTACTGACTACTGCACTATGCATTACATACTACTGACCTCTGAACACTGCAGTACATACTCCTGAGCCACCTACTGTGCTTTACTTACTACTGAGTACTGCACTGTGTGTTACTTGTAGTAATGACCTCTGAACCCTGGTGATATGTGATCTCTTTCATCTTATTTAGGTGGATCTCCTGCCTTAGGCCTTGTATGTACAGGCTTTAGCTTGTATGAGAGCACCTAGCTTCTAAATACAATTTGGCAGTCTTCAGGGAGCCTTGTTTAGCAACCTTCAGACCCAGTTTGAGAATGTTAAAAGCAGATCTTAATGGGATTGGTGGGTGTCACTTAAACAAGCTGCTAGAAGGCTTGGAAGTGTATGTCTTGAAAAAAATATCAAAACATTTGCGGAATTTCCTTGTGGTTTTATCTCTTTATAATACTGAAAGTACAGAAAAATGTACTGCCAGAAAACTAGTGAGCTCCTAACTTCCTTTTTGAACTTCTGCTGCACTGAAATCTGAAAAAGTGTTCCGGACCTGCCTGTTACCTTCTGCTGGACTACAGAGCATCATCCTCCCCTCATCTCTATAACATGAGGGTGTGTTCTACAACCCCCAGATGAGAACAGGGCAGGGTGGACACCACCGCTTGGGACTTAGAGGCAGCAGAGACAATGTTGTCAGATCACTACCGCAATAAAGGAGCTCAATGAGTTTCTGCCATTATCAACAAGTATTTTCCTGCACTGACAGCATTTGTAATGATTTAAAACATTAGAAATATGTTGTAGACATGTGCGATTCGTCTCGTCCCGAAATTCGGACACATCTGAATTTCCGAATACCAATGCATCCGAATGTGTCAGAATCCGAATTTCCATTTCCCGTCCGAATTTCATTCAAAAACTAATCTGAATCTGACAATCAGATGTGTTTTTCGGTTTAATGCATCTGAATGGGTCTGAACACGAAATTTCGTCACGGCCACATGGGAGTCATATATATATATACATACATATAATACTAAAGCTGAGGCTCCTAGACACAAATGGCATTCGGGATCCAAATTTCCGAATAGCATTCAGGAGCTCCTGAATGCTATTCGGAAATTTGGATCCCGAATGCCATTCAGGTCTGGGAGCCTTAGCTTTAGTAATATATGTATATGGCTCCCAGACCTGAATGGCATTCGAGAGCTCCCACAATGCAATTCAGAAATTCGGATCCCGAATGCCATTCAGGTCTGGGAGCCTTAGCTTTAGTAATATATGTATATGGCTCCCAGACCTGAATGGCATTCGGGAACTCCCACAATGCAATTCAGAAATTCGGATCCCGAATGCCATTCGGGTCTGGGAGCCATATACAGTATATATACATATACTGTATTACTAAAGCTGAGGTTCCCAGACCCCAATGGCATTCGGGAGCTCCCGAATGCAATTCCGAAATTTGGATCCCGAATGCCATTCGGGTCTAGAAGCCTCAGCTTTAGTATTATATGTATATGGCTCCCAGACCCGAATGACATTCAGAATTTTGTATAGCATTAAAAAAAGATAGATATTCTTTTTTATCATTTTTATTATGTAGCGCTCACCCACGAAGGAGCCGGTAGATAAACAAGTCTTCCATCGCCTGTCTAGGGATTTAAGCAATCAGCTGCACCAATAGCATCTAGCACCCTTGACCGACAAGACTGAGATCCAAACTGTAGGTATATTGCTGATGGAACTTTATTGGAAAACTTTATAAGAAAGGGTTTAGGGCTTAGGACATCCATGTCAAAAATAGAACAGAACAGAACTCCAGACTCACCGGTACCTTTCAGTATTCCACAGTACAGAAACAATGGGAGAACACGTTGACACCGGGTATTAGAGCAACAGCTGAACAGGAATAGGCATGAGATCTTCAGTAGGAGCGGCACTAGACTTGCCCTTGAGGTCTATCCCAGTACCAGACACCTCCAGCAGTGAGTTACAATTATGTACATTCCAACCAGGTTTTTATGAGACACGAACATGCAATTTTTATATTTCAACCCCTTGCTGACTGGAGTGTTTACACCCCCTTCCTGTCCAGGCCATTTTTCAGTATTCAGCGCTGCGGTACTTTGGCTGACGTTTATTCCGTCATGCAGCGCTGTACTGAAATTAATTTTATACCATTTTTGGGGACAGATAGAGCTTTCTATTGGTGGTATTTATTCACCACTGCGGGTTTTATTTTTTACTATATAACAAAAAAAGTACTGAAAATTTTTAAACAAAGTGGTTTTCCCTTTATTGTTTTATGAAAAATTTATTTTTACCCAATTTTTGGGTAAAATATAAAAGATGGGGTCAAGTTGGGTAAATAGACACCAAACATGTCAAGCATTAAAATTGCGAGCGCCCGCGAAATCGCAAAAAAACACCATAGCCAAAATTGGTCATAGGCGACGCTTTAAAAGATTTTACCGCTCATCAGTTTAGTGTTATCAGTGATTGATGGCCCTAAAATTATTGCTCTCATTGCGATGTTCGCAGCACTATGTAACACGTGCAGCATAATTGTAGCAATCGTCGTTTTTGCGTGTAGGCTCCACTAACGCATTTTTGCGCATCTTTGTGGGGGACTTTAAAACATTTTTGTGGGTTTTTGTTTTGTTTTGTGTGTACATTTTTATTTCTTTTGTGAGCAATTTTTTTTGACTTTTTTTACACTTAACTTTATTGTTATCACATAGGGTGCTAAGAAGTACCCTATGTGATAACAAATTACAGTGACAGGTCCCCTTTATGGAGACATCAGGAGTCTCTAAGACCCCTAATGTCACCTAGGGACCACCAGAGAAGCTGATGAAGCATAGGTCTGCTTCATCATCTTCTCTCTGGTTTCTGTACCGGAGAGTGACAGAGGAATGCGGAAGTGATGTAATATACATCACTTCCTGCATTCAGAGGCCGGGAGGAGAGCGGAGGGAGATCGGGTATTGAACTCCCTCCGTTCTCAGTGCACAGAGCCGCCACATCGCCCGGGTTGGATGGACGCCCGGGATGAATGGACGTCCGGGATCGCGGGGATGGCGGCGGTGGGGACAGAGACGGCGACCAGAGGTAAGAAGGGGGGGGCGCACCCTCACTTGAATCATACAAGCGATCGGGCGTTTTTACAGACGCCGGATCGCTTGTATGTAAACGGCCATCGCTGGGCGAGTGAGCACGAAGGACGTCTAAAGACGCCCACCCGCATCCAGGAGACTCCCGTCGATCGGCGGACGGGAGGTGGTTAATACACATTTTGTAATTCGAACTAAGTAATTTTTTATACATGATAGTGTAATATTGTAATATAGCATCACCCGATGTCTGTATATATTCTCTGATTATTCTGTCATTTATATATTTTTGATTATCATGTCGATATGTGGGACACAGCCTACCGGCACTTCAGGTGGGCAGTGTCCGTATTGTGTGTGAAGGATAGATTGATTAATTGTGCAATAAAAGTTCCGGTGGGAGAAACGAGAGCAAAATACCCTTTTGAGAGAGTCCAGAAACGACAAAACGTTTCAAGGGTGATACCGTCTCCGTCTCGTATAGACTGTGCGTCTTGTATGGCTGAGTGTCCCTACCACTCAATGCTTTTAAAATCATTTTTCGAAAAAGTGCGAAAATTTTAATTCTAAATAAATGTTTTTAAATTACTTTTTGCTTTTTCCCCTTCTTCCTGTGTTTGAAAACACCGGTGGACGGATATCGCTGTATATGAGGGGCGAGAAGAGTTAACCTGGAGGGGAAGGAGAAAGCGGTATCCAACCCGGCTTTTTAGATACAGACTGTGGAAATGGACGACTCACTATGATCTTAAGTGATTACTGAAGAGACTTTTCCCGGAACCAATCCATTATCAAACATGTAACCAGGGCCCTCCTTACCATCTTGTCTTGAATTGTATTGTGATTGTAATGTCTTCCTTATATTGTAAAGCGCTGCGCAAAATGTTGGCGCTCTATAAATCCTGTACAATAATAACCCTATGTGAAATCCAGGAGGGAAGATAAGTAACAACATCCCCCACATATTACTACCCATAGTCGGGTGACGTAGAGGACTGTTGGAACATTATTTGCGAGGGTATTTGAATTGTATAGATATAGGAGTGACCCTTTTGCAATGTTGAGCGCACTCCAGATCTGTGGTTGCCTATGGGCGCCGATCCAGTTTGAAGATCCCGGCATTGAATTAAAGCATCCAGTATCTTGGGAGGGTGCAAGGGCAGGTCCCTTTTACGGTCCCATCCATAATTGAGCATATATTTTTCATATGTGATTGTAGACTCACGGTATATAATATATTTGGCACAAAATTGATCACATACAAATATAATTTATTTTAGACACCATCACGAATTTATATTTAATAATTTAAGCACTATCATATTGCTTGTAAAAAGACTCTGACTAACTCAATTCAGACCTTCATGATATTCACTGAGTGGCCAGATTATTATGACCCCCCCATCAGTACTTCGTTGGGCCGCCTCGTGACTCCACGAGATGTTGAAAGGTGATGCGAGGAATCTGACACGGCACTGTTGCCCTTCTGTTGTCTTGTACCAGTCTTGCCCCTCCCCCGTTCTGCCCTAACATTGACTAGTCGTTTACGGCCACAATTCGCACGTTCAGACCCAGATTTTCGGCTGACAGTCCGGTCTTTAAACACTTTAACAACAGCTGCTCTTGAACATGTAACGAATTCTGCTGTTTTGCTGATACTCGCTCCATTGCTCCGAGCACCAACAATCATCCCGCGTTCAAAGGCTGTTAAATCGCGTTGTTTCCCCGTATCTTCAGAAACAAATCACTTCTACTGTCGTGGTAACCAACCCGCTTCCCTATTTATAATGGACTCGCATTGTAGCAACTCTAGCGCTAAATTACAGCTAATTTACCTACAAACGTCAGGTGGTCATAATAAACTGGCCACTCAGTGTATATACACAGGAACGACACATAAGACAATATACCCCGGGAATGCAATTCGAAGTCAATATGGCTGCTGTAACCTCATCCATTTATATTGAGAGGACTTGCTTATCCAAGAGCCCCCTTATTGGTCCTTCTACGTCAACTGGCCTAAGTTCAAAGGCCAGGCAGTGCATTATGGTTAGAGAGAATGTGGTCTGGGGAATTCCTGTTTTAGTTCACCAGGTCCATGAAACTCAAACATACAAGATTACTCATGAACCCATGGTGGGGTAGACTTGCACCTCATTCCTTTGGGGGGAACACACAAATAAACAATGTAGTCCACCACTGCAATCCATTGCAGAGCTTAGTACAGATCTCCCTAAGCTCTCCTTATCAGTTAGTCAGGTATGGTATACATGTAATTTAAAGCTTCACTCTGGGCAATTCTACCTAGTGATAAAGTATCTATTGATCGTTTTGTCTAGGGAATGACATAAGATGAAAGGTGGGTGGGCACTCTTACGTCATTGGGTACAATACATATTGGACGGTCACTGGCCCAGCATTGTACATGATGGTGTTGGTAGGAGGTGCTGCAACGAGACCGGTTGGAGAGCAGCAAGAAGAGCAGCTTTAGGAGATTGGTCACCAAAAGTGCAACCCCACGGAGTTGTGCATTTGTTGTCTTTTTTCAGTTTTTCCTTTTATTTTCACCTGGTAACCCTTCATACAACACACTTCCTGTCCTAGAGTGACAACGCTGACTTCTCCACCGCAGGGAGCCATGGTTGTCACACAGGCTACACTTCAAACATGTCTGCCTTTGTTCATCTTCATTACACGAGGGGTGGATCAACATTTTCTATACTTGCTGTAAATGTCCTTAGCCGAATGTTGCCACCATATCTAAGCACGGGAAGATGCAATAAATTACATTTTGGGTTTGGTTAGATCTCAAGAATGTACATGCAATGGGGCTGATTTGTAAAGCGTTTGCCCGCCATATTGCCACACAAACAATGGTCACAAGGCATTAGTGCCACTAGATGGAGTTGAGGAGCATAGGACATCCCTATGCTCCTCAGTTCCATCTAGTGGCAGTAATGCCTTGTGAATAATGATTTATAAATCAGCCCCCTGGCATTCCCCTGTGATTGCTGTGCCTAGTTGCATTTCTTACTGCACCCCGGCCATACCTATAATGAGACAGCCTTAGGTTGATGCCTCAGACGGCATCTGTTTGGGTCACATGGGGGGCAGCAGGTAGAGTGGCATGGCAATGTTTGCAGTATACCCGCCATCTCCTTTCCGGCCAGAACATCCCAGGTTGCTAAGAGCTGGGTGCAGAGATGTGTATGGCCCCGACACATCTCCTCTCCACACCCAGCTTTTAGCAACCTGGGACGCTCTGGCCGGCATCCCGCTCAGATCCTGTCATCCAGTGATGTCACTGGTTGCCAGGAACTGAGCGGGACCCTCTAGCCAGCGTCCTGAGCCCCCCTTGGTTGGCACCCCCCTCCCCGCTTCAGGCAGGGAAAAGGATAGGGATGTCCCTGACTGCACCTACCTATAGGAACCCTCCCCCCACCATCACAAAAAAAAAAAAACAACAACATCTGCACCATGAAAATAAGACAATAAAAAAAGCTTTATTGCAAATACCAAACATTACACTCATACATGATGGTCATCGAATAAAACCCACAAATTACAAATACCACAAACCAGTTCAATTACCTGGGAACTCATATTGAGCCCTGAACTGAACTGACCCGGGTCATTACACAAATCTGCTGGTAATCCTTGTGTGCACTGTGTATAAGAAAAACGTATGATCTACATATAGCCCAATTACAAAAGCCAGAAATGCGCTGTGATACTAAACCCATAGGTGCACTACAGGCAATACAATCAAAGTACACATATAAATGATATTGAATCTGAAGGTGCACTGCCGGCAACAAAAGATATGGATGAGCCAAGCCTGCTGATGAAAGAGAGACAGTGTACCCCAGATTTGTCCAGGGTATAAGAATCAAGCCAGGTGTAAGCAGGGCCTGGCCAGGGGGTGGGTAGAAGAGGAGGCCATTGGGCCAAGTGGTAGGCAGAGGAGGCAGCCATTGGTCCAAGGGGTAGGCAGAGGAGTTGGGCGTTGGTCCAAGGGGTAGGCAGAGGAGTTGAATGTTGGTTCAAGGGGTAGGCAGAAGAGGCAGACTTTGGTCCAAAAGGTAGGCAGAGAAGGCTGCTATTGGGGCCAAGGGGTAGGCAGAAGAGGCACAGCTTCCTGTGCTCTCTGCTTGGCCTCCACTGTTATAAGTTAGGTTTTTCCCAGCCCTCTCTGTGGCGTATAGAACACCTCCTCCTATGTTATGGAGATGTAGAGAGGGAGATGTTCTGTAAACCTAACAATCATTATGTCCTTAGGTGCCAAAGCTACGCCTCCATAGACGCAGTACATGAGCATTGCCACCCTTGGACAGGAAGTGTGTTACTGACAGTATCACCAGGTGAAAATACAGGAAAACAGAAAGCTGAAAAATGATGCAGACACCTTGTCTGAGGGTGGGTAATGTGCATTATGTTACACTTTTTTTTCTTGGGTATACATTAGGGATGCACCGATACTGTTTTTTTTCGGTATAGAGTATGAGTACCGATATTTTTTTTTTTCAGTACGCACCGATACCAAATATCAATACCGTAAGTCCCATTAAGGAAGCCAGACGGCGTGTAATGACTCGCCACCTGGCTTCCTGATTAGACGGGAAGACGGCTCCATGCTCCCTTGTCACAAGGTGACGAGGGGACATGAGCCGGCTTCCCAGCCAATCAGGAAGCCGGGCAGTGTGTAATGACTCGCTGCCCGGCTTCCTGATACCGGAAGATTGGGTATCGGGCTAGGCATCGGAGCATTTGTTTTGTATGATAAAAAGGTGTTTCATGAGTCATGAAAATACTCTGTTGACCAGATGTAATCGTACTCCTCCAAATGCTCGGCATCAGCACCGATACTAGTATAGGTATCGGTGCATCCCTAGTATACATGATTTAACGTGAATGCTCAGGCAAATAATTTTTTTACATTTTTGATAGAGTAAGGTTAAACCCCACATTAATATATATTTGTTCAATACCTGATAATTATAATACAAAAATATAAATAAACATACAGTACCTATCAGACAGGTATATAAAGATATTTATCGGACAGTGGAGAAATGGTGAAAACAAAAATGAGGAACATAATAATAATAATGAAATGAAGAAGGAGTGTATCCCAGATTTCTCCAGGGTATGGGAATCAAGCCAGGAGCCATGTGTAAGCAGGGCCTTACCAAGGGGTGGGCAGAAGAGGAGGTCGTTGGGGAATCCAGTCACTCCCCTGTCACGGCTCTCTGCCGTGACAGGATCGAGAAGTGAGCGAACGCCGGTATGTGTTTGCTCACTTCCCGATCTACTGAGCCGACCTGTGACAGTCTCATTGTCACAGGTCGGCTAGAACTATGAGGAGAGTGAAAATCACCTTATAATTCTCCTTTAAATGTATGTACACCAACGTTAGAAGTCTAGCAAAAAAATTAGAAGAGCTTGAACTTATAGCGATAACTCCCCGCGAGGAGCCGCTGTTTGCACGGTCCTCATGTAGTCAGTCTAGGGGTTGATTTCCAGCTGCACCCATTAGCACTAACGGCCCTCTTCTGGTGCCCATAAATTGATGTCCACTTCAGTGATATGATGCCAGTTGAACATTTTATTGAACTTCTTGTTAGGGAGAGAGGGTATAGGGTTCTAGGTGTCTAGGGGTAACCATCATCCGCTCCAGACTCACCGGATCTTGTAACAGTAGGAATATATGTCCACAATCCAAGAAAGAAACACTGACCATGCTCTGAAGTCCACATAGATCCAGGGCACTTCAAGAGCCTGTACTGGTCCTGGTTCTTTTCTTCTCTCCATCTCTCAGGCCTCCTCCATGTTGGAGCCTCAGGGGAACATCTTCCCTCACTTCAGCCACTGCCCACCCCCAGGCCTCGGCCTCGCCTGGGGGGCAGGCTGAACAGGACCCAGCCCTAATCCATAGCTGTCTAGGCGAGAGAGAGCCCATGGCAGCTCCCACCAATATATGTACACTCTCCCAGCAGGCCCCACTGGCTGAGACAAGCCCAGTGATTAGCTGCTGTACTGCACATATATTACAATGTCTCCTATTGGCTGTCCCACAATAGGACAGAGTCTCACTCCACCCAGGGGGGTGCAGACAAGGTTAGACACCTGGGATTACCCATGCAATTGCTACTACAAAATCCAGCCAGGCTGTCTACAGGAAACCTGGCTAGACAGCGCACATGACTGGGCTACTAATATAGAGGGGTACAACCTGTTCAGGAGGGAGAAGGGGGGGAGAAGGGGGGGGGAGTATGCATTTATGTTAAAAATACATTTATGTTTAAAAAAATCTAAATGTGCATATAAGGGACGATATCATGTCAAATAGTGGAGGAGACGTGGAATCCTTATGGCTGGTTCTAGATATGAAGGACGCTAGCCGTAAACGTATTGTGGGTATTTGTTATAAACCTCCAAATATAGGGGAGGAGGGGGAGGCTCATCTACAGTCCGAAATAGAAATAGCTGGGAAGGAGGGCAGTGTAGTCATGATGGGCGACTTCAATTATCCAGACATAAATTGGGTTAATGGTACCTCAGGTTCGACAAAGGCGGGCCGATTTCTGAACATGTTGCGAGACAATTTCATGGACCAGATGGTGGAGGTTCCAACTGGGAAAAATGCCATCCTAGATTTAATCATTACTAATAATGGAGAGTTATGGTGGCCATACACTTTACAACCATCGCAAGACCTTAGTCTTGCGATGGTTGTAAAGTACTTAAAAAAAACGTACGATCTGCCCATCTTGGACAGGCAGATCGCACTTGCGATCATCGCAAACCCGCCCCCCTGAGGGGCGGGCTTACGATGACTGTAATGAGGGGCGGGCTTACGATGACTGTAATGAGGGGCGGGCTTACGATGACTGCAAACGGCAGTGAGCGCACACCGGCCCGTTCGGCAGTTGTCGAACCAGCAGGCCACTAACTCGCCGAGAATCGTACGATTCCCGGCGGGTTTTCTAGCATGCTGGTTCGACGGAAGACGTGCGACCGTACAGTAGAAACGGTCGCACTCCTTCCATACACTGCACGATTCTTGTACGATCGCGGGATTTCCCGGGATTCTCGTACGAGAATCGTGCAGTGTATGGGCACCTTAAGTCTATTCTACATCCAATGTTTTATCTTCTATTTACTTAATGGACTATTGAAGATCCAGGATCATGGACATTTTTTAACCATTTATTATTTATACTGTAGTGCAAGTTACACACATGAGTTTTTCTAGTTGGTATTCTTTGCACATTGCATCACATTGATTCACAGTTAATATTTAGTGCATTTGATTTTTCATTATGGATATTTTGTAGCAATTACATTTACACTAAGGTGCATGTTATATACATGCGTTTCTTCTTTTGTTTTGCACTTTTTACACATTGTATCACATTACTCCAAGGTCAGCATCTACTATATCTGACACTTTGCGGTCTCATTCACACAGCACGGCTTTTACCATGAATTTCATATGATAATCGCACAGTGTATGGGCACCTTTAGTTGAGAATATTGTAATCGGGAAGTCACTGGGTAAAGGTGCCCATACACTGTGCGATTATCGCACGATAATCGCGGGAAACCCCGCAAAATCGCAAAGTGTATGGAAGACGTGCATCCTTTTTTACTGTACGGTCGCACGTCTTTTGTCTAAGGAGCATGCTAAAAAACCAGCCGAGAATCGTACGATTTTCGGCTGATAATAGTGATCACAATGTGATTAGTTTCAATATTGGAAACAGGAAAGGGAAGTGGGCTGGACGGACAAGAACCCTAAATTTCAGAAGGGATAAGCTGCGCCACCTAGTGGGGGACATCAAATGGGAAAACTTATTTCACAAGCTGAACTCAAACCAAAAGTGGGATTGTTTTAAGAACACATTAGATATTGCTATTGCCAAGTGTATACCGATGGGTAATAAAAGTAAAAGTTCAAAAACTAAGCCTGTATGGCTAAATAAAACTGTAAAACAACACATCAAGGACAAGAGGGCGGCATTTATAAAATATAAGATGGAGGGGACAGCATTGGCGTTCCATAACTAAAATTCTACCAATACATAAACAGTAAAAAGGGGAGAAAGGAGCAGATAGGCCCAATAAAGGACGAAAGCGGGAAGTTAGTCACAAATGACAGGGAGAGGGCTGAGGCGCTGAATACTTTTTTCTCCTCAGTATTCACTCAGGAAAAAGACGGGTTTAATGTTCTAGATAAAACACAGAGTTCAACAAAAAGTATACCACAGTGGTTGACGGAAACTGGGATACAACAAAGACTTAAACTACTTAATGCAAATAAAGCATTGGGACCAGATAACCTGCACCCCAAGGTACTTAAGGAACTAAGCCAGGTTATAACAAGACCATTATTCCTCATTTTTAAGGACTCTCTAATGACTGGTATAGTTCCAAGTGATTAGTGGAGGGCTACGGTAGTCCCAATATTCAAAAAGGGGGCAAGATGCCAACCTGGGAATTACAGGCCAGTTAGTCTTACATCGGTAGTGTGCAAACTGCTAGAGGGAATGATTAAGGATTATTTGGTAGAATTTGTTCAGGATAATGGGATAGTTAATGACAATCAGCACGGGTTCAGGAAAGACCGTTCTTGCCTAACTAACCTGCTAACTTTTTACGAGGGGGTAAGTAAAGATATGGATGGAGGGAGGCCGGTGGATGTGGTATATCTGAATTTCTCAAAGGCTTTTGATACGGTACCACACAAACGCTTGCTACACAAGCTGAAGCCTATGGGCATAGATGAGGTGGTGTGTACATGGATAGAGAACTGGCTACGGGAACGTGTCCAGAGAGTATCAATAAATGGCACCTTTTCAGACTGGGCTAGAGCGGTGCCCAGCGGTGTGCCTCAGGGTTGTGTGCTGGGACCCATGCTATTCACCCTGTTTATTAACGACATCGGGGAGGGTGTGAAAAGTCATGTTTCCGTGTTTGCTGATGATACCAAAATCGGGAGGGTAATAGAAATGGACCTAGACAGTATAACATTACAGGAGGACCTGGATAAAATAGGGGAGGGGCAAATATATAGCAGATGAGGTTTAATGTCGATAAATGCAAAGTAATGCACTTTGGGATTAAAAATAAGCAAATGGGTTATACCATCAGGGGTATGCCACTAGGGAAGGCAGAAATAGAAAAAGACCTGGGGGTCATTGTAGACCACAAACTGAATGGTAACTTGCAGTGCCAGGCTGCTGTAAACAAAGCAAGTAGAGTCTTGTCCTGTATTAAGAAGGGAATGTATTGGAGGGACAAGTCCATAATTGTGCCACTTTACTCATCACTGGTTCGGCTTCATCTGGAGTACGCGGTCCAGTTTTGGTCACCAGTCCACAGAAAGGATGTCCTTGAGCTGGAAAGAGTCCAGCGGAGGGCAACCAAACTAATTAAGGGGATGGATGACCAAAGCTATGAGACATGGCTACTAAATTTAAACATGTTCACAATGGAAGTAAGGAGATTAAGGGGAGATATGATTTTCATGTACAAGATGATCAATGGTGATAGCAACATCAGCAATAAACTCTTTACGATTCATAACAAAGACTAGAGGCCACCACCTAAAATTGGTGGAAAAAAAATTCCAGCATAAGGGGCGAAGGGGCCTCATCTTCACAGTTAGAGCGTTTAGGGTCTGGAACTCTCTGTCACAGGCAGTGATTTCAGCTAAGAGTGTGGAATCATTCAAGAAGCTTTTGGACAATTTCCTGAGAGACCGTAACATACAGGGGTACAGGTACTCTTAAGAATGAGATGATACATGGACCCATACATACGCACACATCAGCAATAGGTTGGACTTGATGGACTTATGTCTTTATTCAACCTCAAATACTATGTAACTATGTAATGAAAAAAAAATGAGATACACTAAATTGACTAAAGAGCTCATTGTTCAATGTGTTTGTCCATTTATCTTCTTAAAGTAAAAATACATGTAGAGCATTGGTTAAACCGATCTACCAAATTAAGGCATCAGTGAGTGAAACATCAGAGAGCAACAAAGTGAAAACCATTTCAGTATACAAAGCAGTACATTGTTATTATAATGTATTTAAATCCAGACAATGAACTTCTCTTATTTGCTGTCTTTTGATCTAATAAAGCTGAGCTCCAGGTATGCATTATTTTGGTTCACCCTATTCCAATGTAAAAATGCCTATACCATACCTGATCGGCCACTGGGGATCCTGTAAAGCACTGTAGTGGCCGGAGCGACTCCAGAGCTGGCTGCCATCTTCCAGGTGCCTGTACTACACTTAGGGTTGCTACCTGTGCAGGATTCACCCAGACAGTCCGAGTTATGAGCCCGGTATGTGCTGTGTCCAGGGTTTAGGCCAGCTCTCTCACCTGGCTGTCTCTCACTCCCGGCTGTCTCTCCTCTCTCTCTCCTGCCTGTATCTACTCTCTCCCTCCCTTGGCTGTCTCTCCTGGCGAAATTCGTATAAAGCTGGTATGTTGCGCTTGGTGTTGTGTATTCCCACTAATGTTAATCTCTACATGTGTGTCATACACTTTGTGATATTTGGATAATTCTAGGTGTTTATGAGTTTAATAATTACTCTGTTGTGAATATTGATAATAAATTAAATAAGGATATGCCCTATTCTAATTCTACCATAATAATATTTTTAAGTGATGGAGATAATTATGTGAATGCTGTATACAACTAAGTGCCTAATAAAACTTTAAACCTTATATTGATGATCGAATAGGTATTCAGTGTTACGAGTGCGTTACACGCTATTCCTTCTTAATTTCCCGTGTATCTATGAACCAAATTTTAGTAAACATCCTTATTGAAAAAAGTGATTGTGCAAATAAGTGATCACTTTCTCCCCCAGGGAAAAAATAATAACCAATAATTCAAACGAAAAAGCTCTGTGAAGTAGGGCAGCGGAAATTAACGATTAATCCCTCGATTAATCGTTCATTTTTTTGATCGATCAAAGTTCTTTTGTCCGTACTCACCTCTTCGCCGGCTTCCGGGTCTTCCGTCGGAGATCCGGTGACGTCACGGACATCGACGTCACCGGACTCCTCCCCCCTTCCCCAAGTGGCTGTCGGCTAACAAAGGGAGGGGGGAGGAGTCCGGTGATGTCGATGTCCGTGACGCCACTTAAGCGGCGGCCATATTGAGTGGGGCACGTGAGATTAATAACGTGCTGGATTAGTGTGATCCTATTTCATTTTATTACTTCATTGCTGTGCTGTATGTGTATAAGCCAATGTAGTTGGATCTGTATGTGCGTTATAATTAAATCAAAATTAATCGATTTAAAAAAAATGTGATTAATCGAACAGGAAAATTTTAATCATTACCAGCCCTACTGTGAAGTGATCACCTTGTGGGTTTAAACCCACACCCACCTTCATTGTAGGAACACTTCAGTTAAATTGTAACTTATATCTAGTATGACAAATGGGTAAGTCTTGCCTGTGGCAACACTTCAGTTAATATATGGTTTATATCCAATGTAGCAAATAAGTGAACCGATTATACTAATTAATGAGGCATTTGTCCAGAGCGGGACGGTGTAATACCTCTTATGATAAATGATGAAACTCTGCTGCGGAAGTCTTTTAAACACAACTTTTACTTCACGGTAAATGACAATCTCTATAGGTATGGTTATCGCAGTAGTAATCTTTGCATCACATAACAGGATTGAAGCAATATGTAATGAAACAGTTGTAATGTTATCCTCACATCACAAGGTGAATGAGCAGTAGTAGTCAGGTGTAATGTTAACTTCACATTACAAGATTTAGCAATAGCTTGAAATAGCTTGTAGCAGTAGACATGAGCGATTCGTTTCGTTCCGAATCGAAATTCGGACGAATTTTCGGAAATTCAGACATTCGGATGTATCCGAATTCCGAATTAGACATAACGAATGCAAACGAATCCGAATTTCCATTTCCGAAATTCGGTAGCGTTAGTACGAACGTTCGTTTCGTTTTCTGTTCTTATTCACTTCTTATTCGTTTTGTTCGTTGGAGCAAAGTGACATTAGAGGAGAAAAATATTTTTTCCCCTTCAAATGTCACTTTTGCTGCAAACGAACAAACGAAACGAATAAGAAACGAATAAGAACAGAAAACGAAACGAACGTTCGTACTAACGCTACCGAATTTCGTCCGAATCCATATTCCGAATCCGAATTGACTTTCACACCCGAATCCTGAAAAACGAAATAACACAAATCCGAATTTAAAACGAAACTAAACTAAACGAATTTTTTGGCAGTGCACATGTCTATGTAGCAGTACAGGGCAATTGTATTGCTGGATTAACAGCACAAGTTTAAAGTCATTATGGCTGTGTGCATATCATCAGCTGTGGCATTGAATACTTGCTGTTAGTTGCACTCAGGCTGCTACGGTGAATCCTCCAGACTGTAGCTGATTGCTGGCTGTGGAAGCTGAAGTGCAGTGTCTGGCTTGCAGTCTTGGTGCACCAGGAGTCACAGCAGGCTGAAGTAAGCAGAAGTATTTGGAGGGTTGAGGTAGGAGGCTAATGAGCCTATTCAGTGGCAGGAAGGAGAGCAGGGCTGCTCAGAACTTGCCCAGCCACCACATCCATTGCAGGAACACTGGACAAGTGAATTTTCGTGGCTTAAGCCAAGGAGGGGGGCGGAGCGGCATGATGTCAGCGGACAGCGGGCGGAGTCACCCTCTGGGTCTGAGATGCCAGAGAGGTACGTATCCTGGATCTATTACAGGCGGACCCAGGCAGATCAATGCTCTTAACGTTTCCTTTCAGGCCCTCATGGACATCCCCTGTTCTAAGTAATAATTACCTCTCTTTGAAGATGTTTAGAGAGAAATACAGGTAAAAATATAAAAAATTAATATATATCAAAATAACTGAAAATAACACTAAAAAGATAGTCCACTTATCTGTCTTTGTACAGATCAAACTTAAGAAAAAGCGAGTCCTTTCAGAGGTTGTCCGCAAGGTAGGAAGTGAAAAAATCTTCTTTATTCATCCTATCAGAGAGGTTGATGGAAAAAACACTCCTGTTTTATTTTTCCTCCAAATTACCGTTTTTTTACTTCAAGTTGGCGGCACATCCACCAGGTGTGATTAGAAGCCGGACCGAGCGGTTCAGCGGAGGGAAAAAAACAGTAGAAAGACACTTCTAAGTGCAGCAATCCAACTATTTATTAAAACAGAAATTGTGTTTGCACTTACAAGATTGTAGAGTTTAAAAGCATGTAGGTGTGAAGGACACCCAGCCTAACGGATCTTCCGGTGTGTCAGAGAAGAAGCAATGGATCCCTTGACGCGTTTCATCCAATCTGGACGTTTGACCCTTTTGAAAACGTCCAGGAGTGTTTTTTCCATCAACCTCTCTGATAGGATGAATAAAGAAGATTTTTTCACTTCCTACCTTGCGGACAACCTCTGAAAGGACTCGCTTTTTCTTAAGTTTGATCTGTACAAAGACAGATAAGTGGACTATCTTTTTAGTGTTATTTTCAGTTATTTTGATATATATAAAAAAATATATATTTTTACCTATATTTCTCTCTAAACATCTTCAAATAGAGGTAATTATTACTTAGAACAGGGGATGTCCATGAGGGCCTGAAAGGAAACGTTAAGAGCATCGATCTGACTGGCTCCGTCCCGCTCTGGACAAATCCCTCATTAATTAGTATAATCGGTTCACTTATTTGCTACACTGGATATAAACCATATATTAACTGAAGTGTTGCCACAGGGAAGACTTACCCATTTGTCATACTAGATATAAGTTACAATTTAACTGAAGTGTTCCTACAATGAAGAAAAGGTGGTAATCCAGGGTAACAGATAGTACAGCGATTTCACTACAAATATATGAAGGTTTGAAATCTTTTTTCAGTTCTCCTGGAGAGATTGTTCAAGCCACCATTAGATATTGTCTATGAAATTCATTCCCTCCTAAGTCTTAAATAGTTTGAACCCACAAGGTGATCACTTCACAGAGCTTTTTTGTTTGAATTATTGGTTATTATTTTTTCCCTGGGGGAGAAAGTGATCACTTATTTGCACAATCACTTTTTTCAATAAGGATGTTTACTAAAATTTGGTTCATAGATACACGGGAAATTAAGAAGGAATAGCGTATAACGCACTCGTAACACTGAATACCTATTCGATATATTTTAAACACACATTTTTTGGATTAGTGTGGTTTATTAAACCTTGGAACACTTCTCACTATAAATCACATGAGAGAGATAAAAAGAAACACTCATCAATATAAGGTTTAAAGTTTTATTAGGCACTTAGTTGTATACAGCATTCACATAATTATCTCCATCACTTAAAAATATTATTATGGTAGAATTAGAATAGGGCATATCCTTATTTAATTTATTATCAATATTCACAACAGAGTAATTATTAAACTCATAAACACCTAGAATTATCCAAATATCACAAAGTGTATGACACACATGTAGAGATTAACATTAGTGGGAATACACAACACCAAGCGCAACATACCAGCTTTATATGAACATTACTTATATACATTGTTGCAGCTGGTAATTAGGCGTGTTCTTCCCCCTCTGAGCGCAACTAAATTGCACAAATCTCCTGGCAATATAACTTGCATATAAGCCCTCTTAAAGGGGGCAATCATTTTCGAAAGTTCGACCCCTATTGACTTGCATTAGGTTTGAACTTTTCGGCCGTTGTTCCAATACGAACCGAACACGGGGGTGTTCGGCCCATCACTATTCCTGATTAGCCGGGAAGCTGGCTCCATGCTCCCTTGTCACGAGGTGATGAAAGAGCATGAAGCCGGCTTCCCGGACAATCAGAGAGCCGGGCGTTGCGTCATCACACGGCGCCTGGCTTCCTGATTGGCTAGCTTCCCGACCAATCAGGAAACCGGGCAGCAAGTCATTACACAATGCCCTGCCTCACAAGTGACGAGGGAGCATGGAGCCGGCTTCCCAGCCATTCAGGAAGCCGGGCAGTGTGTAATGACGCGCTGCCCGGCTTCCTGATACCGGAAGTACCTGGCTAGGCATCGGAGCATTTGTGCGAGTACGAGTACTCGCCCAAATATTCGGCATCGGCACCGATACTAGTATCGGTATCGGTGCATCCCTAGTATACATGATTTAATGTAAATGCTCAGGCAAATAGTTTTTTGACATTTTTGATAGAGTAAGGTTAAAACCCACATTAATATATATTTTTTAAATCCATGATCTATAATTATAATACAAAAATATAAATAAACATACCTATCAGACATGTATATAAACATATTTATCGGAGAAATGGTGAAGCCAAAAATGAGGAAAATAATAATAATGAAATGAAGAAGGAGTGTACCCCGGATTTGTCCAGGGTATGGGAATCAAGCCAGGAGCCATGTGTAAGCAGGGCCTTACCAAGGGGTGGGCAGAAGAGGAGGTCGTTGGGCCAAGGGATAGACAAAGGAGGTGGCCATTGGGACAAGGGGGAACCTTCCAATAATAATCTTACTTCCCATTCAAAGTTTAAGTCTTTGGGGATGTGAGTATCTATCCAAAATATACCTTAAATCAAAACTTTTGATGATATATGCACTTTAACGATACATCTGGTCAACAGAGTATTTTCTTGACTCATGACACACCTTTGTATCATACAAAACTTGTCCTGTGTAATCATCTAATGCATTTATTTTATTTATTTTTTCACAAAAACCTGGTTGTCTATTTCCTTGTCCAGCTTCTGATAAATGTTATATTTTTCTTCAGCCTTTGAATAATTTTCACTCGAAGAGCTTCTGTCCTGATCCCGTAGATTATTGGGTTTAAGGTAAAAGACAGAGTCCCGGTGACGGATGTTATGTAGTGCGAGAGCAAATTAAGGGACTCACCTTTAAGCATGTATCTGAAAACTATAAATAATGCTGCAGCCAAAAACGTGAAGAAGGCGATGATGTGCGTCACTAAGGTGTGGATGGCCTTATCGCACGCTTCCTGAGATATTTTAAGACAGACAAGAAATGTCCTTATATAGCAGTAAACTACAACAAACACACAACCAACTATCATGAGCATGGTCCATGTAAACCCAAAGACTATGCTGAGTGTTGTGTTCCCACAGGACAAGTGTGTAAGGGAAATGGTTTCACAAAACACGCTGTTGATTTGAACACCACACAGAGTTTGCCTTGAAGCTATGAGCACAATCGCACATATCCCTACATACACATAAATCCATATCACCACGAGAATTTTGAAAGCCCTCTTGTTGGTCATCCATATAGGGTACATCAAAGGGTGGGCAACGGCCAAGTAGCGATCGTACGCCATGGCAGTGAAAGTCAAAATCTCTACAGGAGGAAAGCTCTGGAGAAAGAAGCCCTGGGCCAAGCATTCCGTTAATGAGATCATCATACACCCCGTCACCAAGTCAATGATCAGTTTGGGCATCAAGGCCGTGCTTCCATACATGTCCGCCAGCATGAGGTTGGAGATGAAAATGTACATGGGCTCATGGAGGGTTTCCTCAGTCCAGGTGACGAGCACAATCACCGAACACAACACCATGACAATTAGATAGGTGACCAGAGTTGTGAAGGAATACAAATATCTCAAGTTACCTAGCTCTGCAAGGCCCATGAGAAATATATGACTACCAATCGTAGTAACGTTCTCCATGATCTCATCTCTTCTCATACAAGGAAGGAGACTGTGGCAATGTATACAACTTCCATTTAGAATGGCCACATCACGGACCGTGATGCTGAGGATGATAAACAACTTTTCCATTCAATGAGCCGTCAGCACAGGTAGTGATCTGATTTTATAGACTGGTGAATCCTCCATAGGATTTGTTCTACATGGTAACAAGAATGGAATTCCACAAGGGGTGCACTGCACCTGCGACTGAATAAGTGTCTACTCAGGGGTATATACAAGTTCTGAATATGGAAGTTCTTAATGAAGTTAATTACATGCTGCTGGAAATTGCTGATTCAAAAGAAGTTGTTGGTTTCATGCATTTGCCATTTTGCCATGATTACATTACTAAGGTAGCTCAGAGGTCCCTACTCCAGTACCCACACCACTTCAAACCCCCGTCCCATGTTACCAATCGATACGCCGCACAACAGCGGGAGTTTAAATGGCCACAGCAGTCTTTTATTATAAATAACATTATAAATAACAACAACAAACCCATAACCATACTGTACCAACTTGTTTGGTTTCAAGGTCCTTGAAGGCAATCGCACTCTAAACAGACCAGTATCTGCGGGCACCTTACTTGTAACTAAACGTAACTAAATTGCCCGCAGACCCACGTTGGTCCATATTAACCGGTCATACCCA
The DNA here is from genome assembly GCF_000935625.1 of Nanorana parkeri. Taxonomy (NCBI): domain Eukaryota; kingdom Metazoa; phylum Chordata; class Amphibia; order Anura; family Dicroglossidae; genus Nanorana; species Nanorana parkeri. The sequence goes on from NW_017307890.1 coordinate 234,255, forward strand.
TATGATCGTATGATTACCGAAGGACACCCACACCACGGATGGGTCCCCCCGTCAAGATATGCAACCACTTACAACTGCCTCCAAGGATCCAAACCGCCAAGCCATAGCTAGGACAAACACGCCAAGACACAAACCACCTCTCAGGGCGGGTGCGTGGGAAGTTCTTCTTCTGTTGCTGGACTCCCAACTAACTTCCGGACTCCTCCTTCCTGACTACCTTCCTGAAGCCCCTCCTGAACGACCCCTTCATCCAATCCCGTAAGTGACCCTTCTGTAACATTTTCCTTTTCCCTCTTTAACCCTTTCCTATCCACATTCCTCTGCTATCCATAGCTCCAGGCCTTACTTGATAATTGGAAACCTGCCTTTTATATGTAATTGATATGCAACATTTAAAAAGCTCATGGACCACCGAATGTACTAATGGAAGAATGTTATTGGTAGATCAGATTGATGAAATACAGTTACATATAATATTGGATGCAGAGTTGCCACCTCATCCTTTAACCACTGCATCTCTGGAACCTTTATATCCATCGCACGTTTTACATCTCAGCTATGGGCCAATAACTCCTTAAATTGGACCTTCACTCAGATGTTAGACAATGTATAATCCTAACCCTACCCTCTCCCTTTTACGCATTTGGTCATTTTCTTGGGTAGCGACAGGGCTGGTGCTTCCACTAGACAAACTAGGCAGCCGCCTAGAGTGCAGTGCTGCCTAGGGTGCAGTCTTGACCACTCAACCCCCCCGGCTTTTTCAAACTGCAGAGGAGCAGAACTGAGAAACAACTTTCTCTCTCAGGTCCGCTCCCCTACTCAGTGGGAGGGATTTCAATAGCCAGTCTGTTATTGGCTATTTCAAATTAAAATAGCCAATAGCAGGGGGGGCTTGGCCGACCATGGAGGAGTAAGGAGGCACAGATCCGAGCTCTGCCGACCTGGGGCTATCATCTACTAAACTATACAGCTCAGAACTTACCTTTTGCCCTATGCCCGGTACCCAGACTACGCCCACGACTCCCTCCACCTCCTGGACCCAGGACATTGCTTCCTTTTTCAGGCACCGTCCAAACAAAGCCGCAACACCAGCCAGCCGCAACATGGCGCCGAAAGCCGTCGCACGGAAGAAGGCCGCGGCTGCGCTTGCCTCCACCCCTATGCAAAGACTCTGCTCCTCCACCCAACCCTCGGGGCAGAAGGCCCTGGACCTTATGTTGTCCCCCACATCCTCTGGTAAACGGCCCCCTTCTCCAGACGTCGTGGATCCACGGACGCCAGTGATCTCTATGGGCCCGCCTGACGTCGACAGAGGTTGCTATGCCGACCGGCCGAAGCATGGCGCAGAGGGTCGTGTCGCCGAAGAAGGCCGCCGCCTCCCCGTAGCGCCCCCCTCGCCCCTTTTGAGGCCTGGGGGTGGTGGGCGATGGCCTCCTAGGATTTCCCTAGCAACCCTTGAGATGCTTGACAGTTGGAGGTGACCCTTGGACGACCCCGTGGCGCCCCGGGCGGGTTTCTACTGAATCACGTGCCGGGTCGCCCCTGTTGTGGAAATGTTATTATATGGAATTATGTGGACATTTTATTCTAGGATGTGTGTGTTTTAGGGATTGTCATCTGTCTCCCTGTGTCGGATTTAACCGAGGAACGCTCTAGCAGAGGGTACTTGGGTTGAATCTGGACCAGTGGTAAAACCGTCAGTATGAAAGCCTTCTCATGGGCTTGGAGACATGTTCACAGTGTGTGGAGGCGTTTGCCGGTTTGTGAGTACTAAGTGCAATGCGCTGGGCTCCTTGCCTTCAAACGTATGTACACATTAGCGAAGCGAAGTCCGTATACCGAGATGCGTATTATACCTCTATTGCGGACTGCGCTATCCCTTTTGGATACATATCTGCTTTTATAAGAAGACATTGATAATCTGCCTTGTCCGTATACTCGTACCGTATATAGATAACCGCATTAGCAATGTCTCCCCAGATAGTCTGAGACCTGTAAGAACAAGTAGAATTGTCTTACTCGATACTGGTCACTCTGAGCAATATTGAATGGGGTCCATGCTGATGATGATGGGGGATGGGCAACCACATGGAGGATCAGGACAATGAACATGACTCATCCTTCCTTGTGTTACAGGGATAAGGTGTGTGCATTTCACTGTTCGGCCATGTTGGTGTATTCCCCTGTCCCTTTTGATGTGTACCTGTACTTTCTGGGCTGACTGGCTGAGGTTGTAAAGCCGTCTCCCACTGGGCGTCGTCCTTTGACCTTAATAAATGAAGGAGTTGGGGGTCTGTTCTGCCCTTTTTACACTGACTCCAGCTTGAACCAGCATCGTGTCTGACTCTACATGGCTCTACAGAGGTACCTCCGATCCTTGCACAAAAGAGCGTAATACACGTGCTTTTAAGCACGGGGAAATTCTTTGTGTTTGGCATACTGTGGCGCACTTTAGCGCAGCATGGATTTGTGCGTTTAACCAAGCGAATTTCCATAACACCCCGCATCTCCTATACTGGGTTATGCCTTATGCTTCTTAATGTTCTTTGTCATATTGGGGGCAAGCTGTCTTTAATATATCCTACACTGTTTTAAAGCATGCAGCTGTCCATGCCAGCGGGATTTGTTAGCTCAAACCCCCCTGGACATCGGAGGAATTCCTGGCTCGCCAACAGGGGTCTCTCTGTGGGCTGGATATGCTGACCTCAGGGCTGGGCTCTCTTATATACCGAGGTGCACCTCAGCGGGGGTCTTCCTGGCTCACCGATGGGAGTTGTCCGCAGACCTTCTGAGGCTAGTGATTCCCGTGAGTGTCGAGGTTTACTAGTATGGGGCATATAGTTCTTCAGATTTTGCCCCGGTCTGCACCTCGCTTCTTCATTCTCGACCACCTTCCCCCACATAGGTACTACATCTCCCGTTGGAGACTGTTGTTATTCTAGCATTTGCTAGTAGTCTGTAATCTTAGTAGTGGGAACTCCCCGCCCTTTTGTTTTCATTCTTCGTCTCTCTTTCCTTTCTCTTCCCCCCTTGTTGTGTGTCTTTCTCCCTCCCCCTCCCCCCTTTTTCCCTGGTACTCTTCATGTACCCTTCATCCCCTTCTTTACTTCCATCTGTTCTCCTACTTTGGTCTCTTTCCCCCTCTGTCCCTGGGGCTCTACTTCCCCTGGGTTCGCTCTCTGTCTCTCTGTTTCCGTAAGCCCCCCCCCCTGCCATGGCCCCGCCTGTGGTTACCCCAGCGGAGCTACGACTATGCACCTACAACGCCAGGGGCCTAAATGTCCCTTCCAAAAGGGGGCAGATACTATACCATATGCACAAAACACGAGTGCATATTGTCCTGTTTCAGGAAACGCATTTCCAGACTGATCGCGCTCCCTCGTGTGCCAATCGGTACTTCACCACTTGGTATCATAGTACCAATCAGGTCCAAAATTTGCGGGGGGTCTCTGCTGCTTAAGCTATCGTTATGGGGTCAGACATACACTATCGCCAACTTCTATCTCCCTAATACCAACCAGGCTGCTACCACAGTCCAATTCTTACAGGAGCTGGGAGACTTTGCAGAGGGATTGGTCCTCGTGGGTGGGGACTTTAATCTCACTCTGGAACCTGATCTGGATTCGTCCACAGGACACTCAGCCCTATCCTTTGCCAAACTTCGCAGCGTTAAGACTGCTACACCCCAGATCCGCGCATACATATATTCCTCATATTCACTCCTCAACAGATGTCCTTGTGAACTCCCCTTCAGAGATCCGACGCACATTCGCGGACTTTTATGCCTGATTATACAATCTTCTGGGGCCCGACATTCTTCCATCTACCCACGATGCTCAGGTGTCGACTTATATTCATGACACTGCTCTTCCGGTGTTGGTAGATCCTGAAGCGGAGGCGTTGGAGTCGCCCTTCACCATGGTGGAGTTGCGCGTGGCACTTGGGTCCACTCCTGCGGGCAAGAGCCCCGGCCCTGATGGCTTTACTGTAAAATTTTACTAAATGTTCCGGGAACAGATCTCCCCCTTTTTACTTAGGGTCTTCAATTCTGTAGCTCAGGGAGCCTCCTTTCCACGACAAGCCTTGGAGGCCCATATATCCCTGATCCGCAAACCGGACAAGGACCACTCCTACTCTCCTCCCGGGGGTGGTCCATCCCGATCAGGTGTGGTTTGTCCAGGGTTGCAAGGCGTGGGATAATACCATCAGGACCTTGCTGCGGACGCAATATGCTCAAACATCCCATACCCCACTTTGCCTACTGTCAGTGGACCCTGATAAAGCGTTCGACCATCTGGACTGGACTTTCCTCAAACACACATTGCTACAAATGGGCATTCGCTCTCGCATGTTGAGTAACATCATGGCCTTATACTCTAACCCATCGGCTAGGGTCCTAGTTAATGGCTCTCTTTCTCCCAGTTTCCCGATCTCCAATGGCACCCGACAGGGCTGTCCGCTTCCCCCCCCCTCTATGTCCTCACCATGGAACATCTGGCGGTGGCTCTCCGGCAGAATTCCACATTCTCAGGCGTGCTTGTTGGCTCCCATAGGTCCAAACTTGCACTATTGCACTATGACCTTTTGCTCTACGTCACTCAACGCCATATTGCCCTGCCCACCATCCTACAGGAATTCGCTCGTTTTGGAGCCCTGAGCAACTTCCGAGTGAACATCTCTAAATCAGAGATCCTAAATGTATCCCTGATGGAAGCGGACCTGCGTCTCCTGAACAGTAACTACGCCTTCCGTATATGCCCAATCTTTTGAAAATACTTGGGGATCCAACTCCCCAGTAATCTAGCTGATCTCTACTCCCTGAACTTTCACCCTCTGCTAGCCAATGTTTCCCAAGACCTGGCTGCCTATGACCGTAAGTTGCTCTCATGGTTGGGTCGGATTAATGTGCTTAAAATGGACGTTGTCCCTAAGTTCTTATACCTGTTTCAGACTCTACCCATCGCTCTCCCCACCCTTTACCTGAGAAAAGTTCAAAAGGCGTTCGACACCTTCGTGTGGGGCTCCTCTCGTCCCCGGCCCAGTTATAAAACTCTGGCTATGCCAAAGCGAAAGGAGCTGACATTGGTTGGTAGAGGGGCAGTTTCGCTCCTTTATCTCATCCTTTCCATCTCTGGATTGCTTCAGTACTTCAAAAAGTGTGTGGGGTTCCCCCTCAAAGTCATACCAGGCCCTTAAGGTCTGGCAGCAATTTTAAACAGAATGTGGGATCCCCCCTAAAATTCCCAACAAGACCCTTAATCCGAGCATAGGCCTGGCAGAGCCAGGCCCCTCCCTCCCTCCCATACGAGGCCACATGCCCTCGGCACTGGGAGGGTTGTTTTCTTTTCCCATTGGGGGGCACAGGATTATAGTAATTCTTGAACATTTGGGATGACCAGAAGCCATCCAACTGAGGGGTTCCAAAAGGCTGTGCCGTGACTCTACAACTGGAAAACACTGTGCAAGTTACTAATACAGTCTGTGAAGGACTAGGAAGTGCCATAAAGCAGAGTCCATTGTCCAAAGGTCACATATCAGGGTAGGGTAACCCATTAGGGGCTCTCTCAGAGGCTGCGACTGCAGAGATTGGGTCACAGCAGAAGCTGTGCCAAAGCTGTGGACCTGGAGAGCTCTCTGGCTAAATGACACAATATACAAGGGTATGGAAAGCACTACAATGTACAACACAAGGTGACATACCAGGTTACCTTCACCACTTCCGGAGGCTTATACATCAGAGACTAGGTTGCACAGTTGTAACATGGATCTGAAACTGGGGAACACAGATCTGGAATGCGAAGTCCAGTGCCTGAAGGTCACATTCCAGTCTATCTTGGCCCCATCCATGGTCTTACTCACAGAGTGGGTCTTCAGAGACTGAGTCACACCAGAGATTGTGCCAGGACTTTGGACCTAGAAAGCACTCTGTGGCTAACACAGTACACTAGGGTCTGGAAAGCTCCACAATGCAGATTGCAATGCCCAAAGGTCACATTCCAGGTTAGCCCCACAATCTTCTGTCCAGCAGAGTGCAGGTGTGCCTTCCAAAGCTATGGCAGGAGATATGTCACCTACAGATGACCCCAGTACTCCATGGGTTACCTACTGTTGACCCCTGTACTCCATGTGTCACCTACAGATGACCCCTGTACTCCATGGATTACCTACTGATGACCCCTGTACTCCATGGATTACCTACTGATGACCCCTGTACTCCATGGATTACCTACTGATGACCCCTGTACTCCATGGATTACCTACTGATGACCCCTGTACTCCATGGATTACCTACTGATGACCCCTGTACTCCATGGATTACCTACTGATGACCCCTGTACTCCATGGATTACCTACTGATGACCCCTGTACTCCATGGATTACCTACTGATGACCCCTGTACTCCATGGATTACCTACTGATGACCCCTGTACTCCATGGATTACCTACTGATGACCCCTGTACTCCATGGATTACCTACTGATGACCCCTGTACTCCATGGATTACCTACTGATGACCCCTGTACTCCATGGATTACCTACTGATGACCCCTGTACTCCATGGATTACCTACTGATGACCCCTGTACTCCATGGATTACCTACTGATGACCCCTGTACTCCATGGATTACCTACTGATGACCCCTGTACTCCATGGATTACCTACTGATGACCCCTGTACTCCATGGATTACCTACTGATGACCCCTGTACTCCATGGATTACCTACTGATGACCCCTGTACTCCATGGATTACCTACTGATGACCCCTGTACTCCATGGATTACCTACTGATGACCCCTGTACTCCATGGATTACCTACTGATGACCCCTGTACTCCATGGATTACCTACTGATGACCCCTGTACTCCATGGATTACCTACTGATGACCCCTGTACTCCATGGATTACCTACTGATGACCCCTGTACTCCATGGATTACCTACTGATGACCCCTGTACTCCATGGATTACCTACTGATGACCCCTGTACTCCATGGATTACCTACTGATGACCCCTGTACTCCATGGATTACCTACTGATGACCCCTGTACTCCATGGATTACCTACTGATGACCCCTGTACTCCATGGATTACCTACTGATGACCCCTGTACTCCATGGATTACCTACTGATGACCCCTGTACTCCATGGATTACCTACTGATGACCCCTGTACTCCATGGATTACCTACTGATGACCCCTGTACTCCATGGATTACCTACTGATGACCCCTGTACTCCATGGATTACCTACTGATGACCCCTGTACTCCATGTGTCACCTACAGATGACCCCAGTACTCCATGGATTACCTACTGATGACCCCTGTACTCCATGTCTTACCTACTGATGACCTCTGTACTCCATGTGTCACCTACTGATGACCCCTGTACTCCATGTGTCACCTACTGATGACCCCTGTACTCCATGTGTCACCTACAGATGACCCCAGTACTCCATGGACTACCTACTGATGACCCCTGTACTCCATGTCTTACCTACTGATGACCCCTGTACTCCATGTCTTACCTACTGATTGATGACCCCTGTACTCCATGTCTTACCTACTGATGACCTCTGTACTCCATGTGTCACCTACTAATGACCCCTGTACTCCATGTGTCACCTACAGATGACCCCAGTACTCCATGGATTACCTACTGATGACCCCTGTACTCCATGTATTACCTACTGATGACCCCTGTACTCCATGGATTACCTACTGATGACCCCTGTACTCCATGGATTACCTACTGATGACCCCTGTACTCCATGGATTACCTACTGATGACCCCTGTACTCCATGGATTACCTACTGATGACCCCTGTACTCCATGTGTTACTTACGGATGACCTCTGTACTCCTTGAATTTCTTGCTCATGATCTCTTTATTCCATGTGTTACCTACTCCTGACCCTACACACTGTATGTTACATACTCCTGATCTCTGCTTCATGCACTCTTGTCCCCTATGCTCTGTGTTACGCACTCTTGACCCTGAAGTCTGTGCATTGCACACCCTTGATCCTCGCACTCTGTGCCTTACACATATGACCCATAGTAGAGTGGGCTCAGGGTTTATTGGACCATGCATCTTCAGCTGCTCCTACTGCTAGAGCAATATGACCTCACGCATGCGCGATCAGCATTATTTCCCTCCTGATAGTGCCCATGGCAACCTGTCTTTACATCTTCAATGTCTGCTCCCTACTCCTCTGTCTGTTACCAATAGTTTTAGGGCATGCTAAAAATGGGGGGGGGGGGGGGGGGGGTTTTGGTGGGGGGTGC
>NW_017307890.1:242559-244968 GCF_000935625.1 Nanorana parkeri
GGTGTGGCTACAAGTGGGGGGGTTTATGGGTGTGGCTACACATGGGGGGTGGTTTTATGGGGGTGGTTACAAGTGGGTTTGATCAGTTGATGGCTGGCTGTCATTCAACTTGGAAGGGTTGGTGGCTATTGAGCAGCACATGGGCCATGACCAGGGTCATACACCTGCACATATTTGGGGTCCCGGCAATAAAGGTAAATCGGAGAAAATAGTTTAATGCAGAATACTTGCAATAGTATTAGTTATTTAAAAAAAAATGAGATACACTAAATAGACTAAAGAGCTCATTTTTCAATGCATTTATCTTCTTAAAGTGAAAATACATGTAGAGCATTCGTTGAACCGATCTACCAAATTAAGGCATCAGTGAGTGAAACATCAGAGAGCAACAAAGTGAAAACCATTTCAGTATACAAAGCAGTACATTGTTATTATAATGTATTTAAATCCAGACAATGAACTTTTCCTGGGGATCCTGTAAAGCACTGTAGTAGCCGGAGCGACTCCAGAGCTGGCTGCCATCTTCCAGGTGCCTGTACTACACTTAGGGTTGCTACCTGTGCAGGATTCACCCAGACAGTCCGAGTTATGAGCCCGGTATGTGCTGTGTCCAGGTTTTAGGCCAGCTCTCTCACCTGGCTGTCTCTCCTCTCTGTCTCTCACTCCTGGCTGTCTCTCCTCTCTCTCTCCTTCCTATATCTGCTCTCTCCCTCCCCTGGCTGTCTCTCCTCGCTCTCACTCCCGGCTGTCTCTCCTCGCTCTCTCCTTCCTGTATCTACTCCCTCCCCTGGCTGTCTCTCCTCGCTCTCACTCCAGGCTGTCTCTCCCTCCCCTGGCTGCCTCTCCTCGCTCTCACTCCTGGCTAACTCTCCTTGTCTCTCCCCTGCCTGTTTTTTCCTCTCTCCCTCTGCTGGCTGTCTCCCAGCACTCTCACTCCTGGCTAACTCTCCTTGCTCTCCCTCCCACGGCTGTCTCCTTGCTCCCTCTCTTAGCTCCCTCTCTTGGCTGTCTCTCCTCGCTCTCTCTCCTGGCTCTCTCTCCTTGCTCCCTCTCTTGGCTATCTCTCCTGGCTGTCTCTCCTGGCTCTCTCTCCTTGCTCCCTCTCTTGGCTATCTCTCCTGGCTCTCTCTCCTTGCTCTCCTGCCTCTCTTGACTGTGTCTCCTTGCTCTCTCTCCCTCCCCTGGCTGTCTCTCCTCGCTCTCTCTCTCCTTGCTCTCTCTCCTGGCTGTCTCTCCTGGCTCTCTCTCCTGGCTGTCTCTCCTCGCTCCCTCTCTTGACTGTGTCTCCTTGCTCTCTCTCCCTCCCCCTGGCTGTCTCTCCTCGCTCTCTCTCCCATGGCTGTCTCTCCTCACCCTCTCTCTCTCCTGTCTGTCCCTCCGGTACACTCTCTAAAAATAAATTTGCCATGTGGCGCTAGAGTGTTGGGGTTTAGCTTAAAGAAAAGGTGGAAACCCTAACTGCACATTGCTGAGCGGCTTCCCCTCTGCAAGAACTGGATCGCTCTCTCGGCACAGCGTCCTTTCAGAGAACGCCAAGTGTTTTTACCACTGAATACAAGGTTTCCTCTGATTGGATGAGGAGTGGATAGTGACATCACCTATACCTATAGCTTTATATATACCATAGAATGTGCTTTGTATTACCTGTGGATCCTGCCAGAAATGTTCTGAACTGTAAATGTGCAGTGCCCTCTGCTCGCAGTTATCAGTTACATTTTTCCTGTACTCTATGTGGACTACATAGGGGACTACTTCCCAATTTTATAAAGGTGAGGAGGGAGGGTGTTCCGTAGAACCTGTCCTAGGGTAATAATGGTGCTCCTCCATAGATACAGTACAGTGAGTGAGCGTTGTCACCCTAGGACAATTACTGGCAGGATCACCAGGTGAAGGGGAAAAAAAAAAGCAGAAACAAGAAAACGAATGCAGCTGCCACATTTCAGGGCGGGTGAGCTGCAACATGTGACATTTGTATTCTCGGGTTTAGATACGTTTTATGTAAATTAATGCATTTGAAAACTAAACGTTTTGATACATTTCCAAAGGTTTCGATTGCCCCCGGTCATGAAGGGGTTACAGCCACAGGCGATAGATAGATAGATGGATGGATGGGAAATAATAAAATGCAGTTTTATAGACACATTGAAAATCCCAAACTCCAGTGAATTTAAAGTAAAATAATATGACTGCTTTAACAGACCGCACGCTGCACAGCACACATTACCCGCACACTGCACAGCACTCATTCCCCCGCACACTACACAGCACACATTACCCGCACACTGCACAGCACACATTCCCCCCACGCTGCACAGCACACATTACCCGCACACTGCACAGCACACATTACCCGCACACTGCACAGCACACATTCCCCCCACGCTGCACAGCACACATTACCCGCACACT
>NW_017307890.1:245347-267418 GCF_000935625.1 Nanorana parkeri
ACACAGCACACATTCCCCCCCACAACATCGAAGGCTATTTGATGTATTTTCCATGGAACTGTACATATAAAGTATGAGGAATGTTATAATATATAATATATTACAAGCAGGTCTTCTGTTTTCTTGCTTCTATCTCAGTCTGTCCCGGGGGAATCACCTCCCGCACTTATGTCTTTGGAGATATTGGTCTGTCTGTTTCCTTGTCCAGGTCCAGATAAAAGACTTCATGCTCTTCAACCTCTGACTCATTTTAGTCCTGAGAGCTTCTGTCCTGATGCCGTAGATGACGGGGTTCAGGGTGAAAGACGCGAGTCCCGCGATGGACGTTATTAGGTGGGAGAGGAAAGTAAGGGACTCACCTTTGATCCTGTATCTGAAAACGGTAAATAAACTCGAAGCCAAAAACGTGAAGAAGGCGATGATGTGCGTCACCAAGGTGTGGATGGCCTTCTCGCACGCTTCCTGAGATATTTTAAGACAGACAAGAAATGTCCTTATATAGCAGTAAACTACAACACACACACAACCAACTATCATGAGCATGGTCCATGTAAAGCCAAAGACTATGCCGAGTGTGTTGTTCCCACAGGACAAGTGTGTAAGGGAAATGGTTTCACAAAACACGCTGTTGATGCGCACACCACACAGAGTTTGCCTTGACGCTATGACCACAATCGCACATATCCCTACATACACATAGATCCATATCCCCACCAGAATGTTGAAAGCCCTCTTGTTGTTCATCAACATGGGGTACCTCAACGGGTGGCCGACGGCCAAGTAACGATCGTACGCCATGGCAGTGAAGGTAAAAATTTCGGCGCCTGGAAAGGTCTGGAGAAAGAAGCCCTGGGCCAAGCATCCTGTAAACGAAATGGTGACACACCCCGTCATCAAGTCAATGATCAGCTTGGGCATTATGGCCGTGCTTCCATACATGTCCGCCAGCATGAGGTTGGCGATGAAAATGTACATGGGCTCATGGAGGGTTTCCTCAGTCCAGGTGACGAACACAATCAGCGAACACAACGCCATGACGACAATGTAGATGGCAAGGACTAGGAATGAAAGGTACTTAACGTCCGCCAACTCGGCAAGGCCCACTAGGATAAATTGAGTGCCGATCATGGAAATATTCTCCATTGTATCAGTTTGCAGAAGGACTCTTGCCAATGTCAAACAAGAAAAGAGAATTTGGCTGTCCTGCATAACATCTACAAAGAAATTACCCATCAAGGAACGTTTGCAATTTGAGGTTGAGAATAGTAGAGTTCTTCCTTCTTCTCATTTCCTGGAGACGTCAGCCGGTGCGATGACCCGGCTTTATAGGTGGTTTGGTGAATCCTCTATAGGATTAGTCCTGCATAGAAACATGACTGGAATCCCACAAGAGGTGACACATGTGCAATCGACCATATTAGCGTCTGCCCAGTGGAATACACAACTTGTTGCTGATGTTAATGAGCTCATTAAACTGTGCTTTAAACCATCGATGGAAATGAAGTTGCTTCTGTGACATGTACCGTTAACACTGGTGACAATAACTGGACCCGCCATTGTTTAATAACTGGCATACAGTTTTTAATGTACACAGCTTACCAGACACCAGTATGTGGACTACTCGTGTCTTGTGGATGACATATTCTGTTTGAGTTATGGACTGAAAAGAGTTTAAGGTACAGCTTACAATCTAAACACTACAGAACACCCTCCCCTCTCCTCAGAGCTGTCCCCATAATGACACAGCCTGTGGTGGTTGCCCCAGGCGGCATCTCATTGGATCACATGGTGGGACGGCCACCCCCTTCTCTGCCAGAGCGTCCCAGGTTGCTAAAAGCTCCTAGCAACCTGTAACGTTCTGGCCGGCTTCCTGCCCCACTTGTGGCAACTAGTGACGTCAGTGAGCTGGGTGGGATGCTAGAGGTAACACCACCCCCGTGCACCCAGAGTCGGAATTACTCTCTCTGGTTCCTCAATGCGCCCCCCTCCCCGTCAAACTCCCCCATGGAGAATGGCAGACCTGCAGGCTGCATACAAGTGATCTTGGCGACATCACCGAGATCACTTGTACAACACAAGCGGTGGCTTCCCCGCTGTACATTTAGCCCTGCTCGCCCAAAGCAGGTCTAAATGTAGAAAACAACTACCCGCCCGGCACCTGGAACTGCATGTTCGGGGTATCGGGAGATAGGAATTCCACACCCCTGCTGCCCCTCTACTCCCTGCTGCCCCTCTGCTCCCTGCTTCCCCCGAGGCCAGGCCTTGGTTGGCCTTGTTGGAAATCCGGCCCTGCGTGCACCACCAGCACCCCCCAACCTCCTGGTCTCAGTGTGCACCACCAGCACAACCCCCAGGTCTTGTTATGCACCTCTAGCATCCCCACACCTCCCGTCTCGTTGTGCACCGACAATCCAACCACAACTACCCCCTGGCTCAGGTGGCGGGCGGGGGGGTCTAGTTACACCCCCGCTCTGCTCTTCTCTTCTCAGTAACACGGGTGGTGTATGTAGTTTACAGCGGTGAAGGCTGGGTAGGGCTGATAACACTGCAGGATACACAGAAAGTTACGAGCTCATTGCATTGAAGTCCTAACACACTTACAGTCCTAGGGTGACAACACTGCTCCTCCAATCATTAAAGTGAGTGTGATCTTCCTAGGACAGGAAGTGTGTTTTGGGTTTAGATGCACTTTAAGTCAAAGAATGTTGGTTTGTTAAACAACATGGGAGTACACGTGCAAGGAATTTTAGGTATTGATACCTCTGGAGACCCCTGAACCCCCTATGCAACAACAAATTTCTTATGTTGGCATATAGTCACACAAGCCACATGTAACAATGCCCGGAGCTAAGCAACCTTTTGAGGGGCCCAGTGCAGTAGGATGTGAAGAAGTTGAAGTAGCTTCCTTGGCCCTCTGACAATGGGGCACTATTCCTCCACTGACACCATTGATGGTGCACTATTCCCCCCACTGACACCAATGATGGGGCACTATTCCCCCCACGGACACCAACAATAGGGCACTATTCCATTTAGCCAGGTGCACTCCACCAGCACTAGAGATTAAAGGTAGCATGTCAGGGGTCCGAACCACCTAGACCCTCTTTAAATGTTGGCCAACAATGGCCCTTATACTAAACTTCAAAATAAATGACAGGAGATTAAAGTGTACTGTATCTATAGCTGAATCTATTTGTTCACTTCAGATGGAGTGGGAAAGGATTAGAACCTCTGTTGAGGTTTCTTTGCTTTCTCTGTCTCCACTGAGAAGATCCTCCGCTTTGTTTTGCCCCAGTGACCATTGTCGCCAGGACAGAAAGTAATTGGAAATCCAAATCTTATGTTTGTCAGTAAAAGGTGAAGGGAAATCTCCCACCTGTTCCAGTGACAATTGCATTAAAACTGACTTACTATAATTTTGGAGAGATTTGCACTTCCTGTTATGCGTCTGGAAAAGAATAAAATATTTCCAATGAGACCTAGAGGACAAAAAAGAACCTTGATACAGATATTAACCATCCCCTGCTCTAGCAAAGATGTAAAAAAAATGACTGCAGATACACTTTAAAATGTGTGTAAGTAATGTGTACAATACCCTGTTTCCCCAAAAATAAGACCTACCCCGAAAATAAGACCTAGTACGATTTTTGGGAATTGCTAAAATATAAGACCTACCCTGAAAATAAGACCTAGTTGTGACCATTCCCAGGGCCGGTGGTGGCATAAGGGGGAAGTTGAAGAGCCGTGGGAGGGACGGGAGAGAATCAGCGGTGCCAACGAAGCCAGCGCTAGAGGAAGCGAGGCGGCAGCGGAGGGAGCAGAGCCACATAAGCCGATGCTTCCTCTATAGCGCCGGCTCCTATCACAGGCCGAGTGATACCAAATGCACTCCGCCTGTGAGGAATCCATAGTGAAAGTGCGCTTCGCTCATTCTGGCCAGCGATTGGGTGCCAAATTGCTCTTGGAAAGGTACGGCACCCCTGATTGCCCTGATCACCATATTTGTGTACATGAATACGTGTAGACTTTTCTACATGAATAAGTGTGGATTGTTGTACATTGAAAAAAAAAAAAATAAGACCTTCCCCGAAAATAAGACCTACACCGAAAATAAGACCTAGCGTGTTTTTTTTTAGCCCCCAAAAATATAAGACAGTGTCTTATTTTCGGGGAAACAAGGTGGATCTAACACCAATCAAAATGTTGAAATCCTAATTATGCGAGTTAGCAGGTCCGAAACTGTCTCACATTGACACTCTACCATTGGACTAGCCACCGGGATACTGCACTTGATGAACGTTAGCTAGTCTATTTTTTTCCCTACATGAGTCCTTTTAGTTCAAGTTCACCCAAAATCCAGCTACTGACAAAGGGGAAGTGTCACAGTCCCCCGAACCGTGATGGCTAGATAAAGCTTGTTCGGGGGTCTTTGGTCATTGGTGGTGTGCTCTTTGTTGATCCTGTATTAGTATGATTAAGGTCTCTTTTGGCTCAAATACATAAGCGGGACTGCTATTAGACATGTGCGCTTCGTTTCGTACAAATTTTATCGACATTCGGATACATCTGAATTTCTGAATCCCAATGCATCCGAATGTGTTCGAATCCTAATTTCCGTTTCTGAATTTCGGATCCCGTCCGAATTTCATTTTGAAAATGAAACTGAATTGGACATGTGACTTTTCTGGCCAATCAGATGTGTTTTTTGGTTTAATGTATCCGTATGGGTCTCAACACAATTTTTCGTTACGGCAACATGGGAGCCATATACAGTATATACAAATAATCAATTGACATTGAACCTAAAGCTGTGAATCAATGATGAATTATAAACTTATGTATTATGGATGAATTTTATTGATGAACAATGTATTATGTGTTAAAAATTAGATTTGTGCTGAAAATTGATATACAAAAAAAAACCCTGAAGAAGCCTACGAGTTTTGGAGTACATATAATACTAAAGCTGAGGCTCCTAGGCCCGAATGGCATTTGGGATCCAAATTTCTGAATTGCATTTAGGAGCTTCTCACTGCCATTCGGGTCTGGGAGCAGGGCCGGATTTCCTACAAGGCCAACCAAGGCCCGGCCTCGGGGCAGCAGGGAGTAGAGGGGCAGCAGGGGTATGGAATTCTGCAGTTCTGGGCCCCCGGGCGGGTAGTTGTTTTCTACATATAGCCCTGCTTTGGGCAAGCAGAGGTAAATGTGCAGCGGGGAAGCCACCATTTGTTTTGTACAAGTGATCTCATCGACATTGTATGCAGCCTGCAGGTCTGCCATTCTCTATGGGGGGGGGGGGGGGCTTGGGGGGGGGGGGGGGCGGTTTGGCGGGTAGGGGGTCGCATTGAGGAACCTGGCCTTGGGGCAGCAGAGAGAGTAAATCCGTCCCTGTCTGGGAGCATCAGCTTTATTAATATATGTATTTGGCTCCCAGACCCGAATGGCATGCAGGAGCTTCTCAATGCAATTCGGAAATTCGGATCCCGAATGCCATTCAGGTCTGGGAGATTCAGCTTTAGTATTAATACCTGTAGATGGTTTTCTGTGGTATTCGCAACGAATATTCGTAAACTCATCCGAAACTAAGGAAAGCGAAACCCGAACCAAATTGAATTTCGGATCTGAATCCCGAAATAACGAAATATCCGAAACGGACCAAACTTTTCCACAGCTTACATGTCTAACTGCTATGTCTGATTTTCTGCCTTGAATAAATAAAGAAGCGTTTTACTGTATCCAGAACCACGTGGAGGCAGCGGTGTATTTAGCTTTTCTGCTGCCTTTGGCAAGGCAGCAACGCCGCCCAGAGGAAGACTTCCACGTCACATGACGGCCCCCATGCAGCGGTGTATTTAGCTTGCAACGGTGCAACGCCGCCCTCAGCAAATCTGCCGCTCCAGGCAAACGCCTTGTTTGCCTCGCGGCAGATACGCCCCTGCATGGAGGAACTTTTTTTCTTTTGTTTATGATAAGGGGCTGGGGGTAGTCTTGGTTGTGCATTGGAGTTCCATGGGACTTCATTGGTGGAAGGAGGTAGAGCACTTTCTGTCTGTCTTTTGAGCTTACCATCTCTTTCTTAGTTGAGTCCTCTTTCAAATTCACACAAAATCCAGATCTTGATGAAGAGGAAGAGTCAAGGAGCTTAGTAAATTGTGACTCTTCACTTATCGATTTGATCTTGTGTCTTTGGACTTTTGGTCAGAGTCCCTTAGCTAGGGGTGCCCTGTTTCACAAGAGCGGCCAGTAAGCTCTATACACTGACCTGGTTTTCTATCATTGCCAGACATTAGTAACAGAAGATCCAGCACCACCTCGTCCACACACATTTTGGACTAAAACAAAGATGCCCAGGGCACGGTGATTCATGTCTGGTGGAAATGTCCAAAACTGCATCCCTTCTGGAATCGCTTCTTTGCCTTGCTCTTTAGAATTCTCCGGGTGTATGTCCAGAGAGACCCCCAGCATCTGTTATTGAATAAACCAGTCAAGGGGATCACTAAGGCGCAGGGCAAACTATTATCCTTCTTCTTCTTAGCAGCCAAGATATCAATAGCTCGGTCCTGGAAAGCCGAAAGGGTCCCATTTTCTATGGTACTATCTAAACTAAACTGGATCATGACACACGAGAAGTTATATAGCATATTACAAGATAGATATCATAACTTCCAAGCGATATGGGACCCATGGCTGATATATCTAGGAATCCTGGACCCCCCCCCCATACATAGCCAGCAAACCCAGGTTAAATCCTGATTCAGAATCCTGGTGCGCACTGCGCAGGAGTCTCCATTTCCCCACTCTCTATCCTTCTTCTTTTCTTTCTTTTCTCTTTCTCTCTTCCTTTTAATAAATTAATGTTTCCGTTTTTGGTTCCCTGGTGTGCGATGTGAACGAGCTCACCAGGAGTAACCATCATATGTAAAATCAGTAAATAATAACGGTATCCCTAAGATCAGTGGTTCTCAACCTGTGGGTCGCGACCCCGTCCGGGGTCGAATGACGATTTGCCAGGGGTCGCCCGGGAGTCTCCCGCTATTAGATAGCGGCTCCCGGCCGCCCGGGAGAGAAACACTTTCTACCGGAAAGGTTTACTCTGCGCGCTCGAGCAGAGTAAACCTTTCCCTGCGATCATTTTTTTTTTTCCCCCTGACATCGGGGGCTGCCGAAAGTCAGAAAAAAAACCCACCATAGGAATGCATAACTAGATTCCCATTGGCTATTTCACTTTGCAATAGCCAATAGCAAACTAGCTAATGCACCCGCCCTCTGCTGATGCCAATCAGCAGAGGGGGATCTGAAGTTCTCCATCAGGTCCTCGTCTAGCGATTGACAGCAGCAGAGGGCGGGTGCAATAGCTAGTATGCTATTGGCTATTGCAAAGTGAAATAGCCAATAGGAATCTAGCTATGCATTCCTATGGTGGTTTTTGTTTTTTTTTTATTCTGACGGCGTACGCAAGTGGTTCTCAACCTGCGGGTCACTGTGTGATTTCTGCTGTGCTAGGTGAGAGTCCTCCTCAGCCCTCTCCTAGCGCAGCAGTGTCCGTTTTCCCGCCACGTCGCCAGATGTTACCGTTGGGGGTCACCACAACTTGGCAAATGTTACCAAGGGGTCCCGGCCCTAGAAAGGTTGAGAACTACTGCCTAAGATGAAAATTTCTGTCACACTGGCCCCCTGATAGGTAGTAGATGCTCATTGGTTGGAATGATATCTAGCTAACGAGATTATAATAGCATGAACAAGTCCTAAAGGGGGGAGAGGGGACACTGTGGTGAGACCATAGGCTTTTCCGATATGTTACATATGATAGTGGAATGTAACAAACTGTTATTGTATAAGATGGAAACTAATAAAAACTTTGAAATATAAAACAAAGATGCCTCTTTACATTTTATCTCTGAAAAGTATTATAGCATCCAGCTCTGTGCGGCACTCAAAAAGCAAAAAAAGGTCTGCATGCTCATGGCCTTCAGCCTTCAAGTGTGAAGCACAGGAGGCTTACTGCAACAGATTGTTAAATATCTGGATACAGATTATTAGATTTAAAGTTATCTATGAGGATAAACCTCTCGAGTGAAGGTACTCACATAGGCAAGGTTAGGCTACATTTGTTTGCAAATTCTGAAATTTCAGGTAGTTTGGGTGGAAGTGTCGGAGGCTCTGTGTTAAAGGATATCTAAGGTAATGGTACAAATATCAGTCAGCACACCAAACATTTCAGTTTGAGCAATTTGTATTGAAAATGTCATAATAGCAACAAGTATACATTTAATAGAGCATGTAGTATGTATATGGGATCCCGCCACAATGGCCCCTACACTATGGAATAGTAACCTATCTAATGGTAGTCCGTGCTAATAGGCAAAACATAGGACAGTGTGGGGATAACACATACAACATACAATATACTGTATATACAGCAAAGAAATGTGACAGCAAAAGTACCCAAAAGAAGCAGCAACAAACCTAGACACTCAGCAACAGGAGTGGAGGTGGAAAAATCTAAAAATGTTTTGGAGTGAAAATCCCTATATCAAGTTAAATCCCACTCTCTGGGTGGGATTTAATTTGATAAGGGGGTTTGCACCACAAAACGTCCCTGAGTTCTTCCACCGCCATCCCTGTTGCTGGGTGGGCTGGTTTGCTTGCTACTAGGGATGCACCAATACCGTTTTTTCGGCAATCGAGTACAAGTATCGTTTTTTTTTTTCCAGTACTCGCTGATACCAAATACTGATACCGGTGCCGTGTGCCCTGATTATTAGGACACTTCCTGATAGCCTGGGAAGCCGGTATTCTATCAAACGAACACTGACTTCACTTCCCGGCTGCCTGGCTTCCTGACCAATCAGGAAGCCAGGTGGCGGGTCATGGAGTGCTGCCTTGCTTTCTGAGTGCTCAAGAAGCCAGACTGCCTAGCAACAAGTGAAGCCAATCATGAATCCTGATTGGCTAGAAATCCAGCTTCACTTGTTGCTAGGCATTCAATAAAGGTGTGCGTTGTGCAGCAATCAGCCCTCCCCCTTCCCAGCAGAAAGTAATTAGCGGCAGGTTGCTACTGAGGCCTGGTTCACATCTTGGCGAGTAACAATGCTGCCACCAATAAAGCTGGGGAAAGGTGGGCTTAAATATAACCCTTTCTCCTCAGCTTCTTTGGTGGATGTAGATCAGCCCGGCTCACCTCGGTATGCTGTTTGCATATGTGAAAAAGGAATGTCCAGGAGGCGTCCACGAAAACATGCCGTTGATCAGGAAGAGCTGAGCACTATCCACCTCACGCTGACTGGAAGGAGGGGAGGGGTCATGCTCTGTCATAAAAGTGAAGTGATGGGTCGGAAGACGGCAGAAGAACTTATTGTACAAGTTCTCTTGTCTTCACCGGGCCCCCCTCGGCTCGGGCCCCCTAGCAGCCGTGTGGGTTGCTATGGGGTTCTAAACCCTCCGTTTTTTTTGCCTATATCTACTGCTAGCAAGCAGGAGATATAGGCAAGAAGTGTAAAAAACAAACAAAAAAAAACCGCTTGAAAATCATTTTAAACTTACCTCGTTATCGCTGCTCGCTCCCGCGCCGAGAATAGCACAGAGTCCTGAACGCAACCCCATAGAACACCTTTGGAATGAATTCGAGCGGAGACTGCGAGCCCGGCCTTCTCGTCCAACATCAGTACCTGACCTCACAAATGGTCTAACATTCCCATAGACACACTCCTAACCTTGTGGACGCCTTCCCAGAAGAGGCGGAGCTGTTATAGCTGCAAAGGGCGTGCCAACTCAATACTGAACCCTACGAACCCCACAGACTGGGATGCCATTAAAGTTCATGTGCGTGTAAAGGCCGGCGTCCCAATACTTTTGGCAATATAGTGTATATGACTATAGACTCTGGACTCATATTAGGGGTTGTAAGCCCCGTTTGGTTTTAGAAAAAAAAAACCAATATATCAGTATACGTAATGGTTAGAATCTGACAACATTTATTTCGAGTGTCCTTACTACATGGACTTTCCGAGTTCCAGGCATGTCATCTTTTGGAACTTATGTACAATTTTGTTTTTTAGTGCTTCTGTCCTTATTCCATAAATAACAGGGTTAAGAGTGATTGGCGTCATCAGGCCAATGACAGTGATCGAGACGTGGGCGGCCAGTGAAATGGATCCACTGTTCAGTCTGTATCGTAATAGAATAAAGAAGCTTGCAATCATAAAGGTTGAAAATGCAGCGAGGTGGGTAACCAAAGTGCTGATGGCTTTCTGACAAGCTTCCTTGGAAATCTTCAAACAAATGATAAAAGTTCTTACGTAGCAATAAACGATTACTAGCAGACAGCTGATGTCGATCAAAAAAGCCTCGACGGCCCCAAATATGTTGTTGACCGAAGCATCACCGCAAGCTAATTTTATAAGTGACATGTTTTCGCAGAAGACGTTATTGAGATGTGTTCCTCATAAAGGGAGATATGCCGTCATTGTCACGGGGATGAAGACCACCAAGAAGGCAGAAACCCAGTTTATGGTTATAAACTGAATTGCCCTGGTGTTGGTCATCGAAGCTGGGTATCTCAGCGGCTCGCCAACAGCCAAATACCGGTCATGGGCCATCATGGTGAAGGTGAATACTTCAACGGCAGCAAAGCTATGGAGGAAAAAAGACTGTACGAGACAACCAGAAAAGGAGATGGTGATGGAGCCAGAAAGCAAGTCAATGATTAGCTTGGGGAGGAAAGTTGAGCTGCCAAACATACCGTTGAAGACCAAATTACATATGAAGATGTACATGGGTTCATGGAGGCTTTCTTCAGTCCAGACAACAAATATGATCAAAGAACATATAAACATAGTTATGATATACACAAAGAAAGCTACGCCAGAGTACAGGAACCTAAACTTCTCCATCTCCACGACACCAAGGAGGACAAAGCTTGTGCTGATTGCATACATGTTGCCCAACATTACTTCAGGTTATTTATTTCAGTAATTTCCAGGATATGCTAATGGTATACCGTGTTTCCCCGAAAATAAGACACTGTCTTATATTTTTTTGGCTCAAAAAAAACACACTAGGTTTTATTTTCGGGGTAGGCCTTTTTTTTTTTTTTTTTTTAATGTACAACAATCCACACTTATTTATGTAGAAAAGTCTACATGTATTCATGTACAAAAATATAGTGATCAGGGCAGTCAGGGGTGCCGTACCTTTCCATGAGCAATTTGCTAAGCAATCGCTGGCCAGAATGAGCGAAGCGCACTTTCACTATGGATTCCTCACAGGCGGAGTGCATTTGGTATCACTCGGCCTGTGACAGGAGCCGGCGCTATAGAGGGGGCATCGGCTTATGCGGCTCTGCTCCCTCCGGTGCCGCCTCGCTTCCTCTAGCGCTGTCTTCTTTGGCACCGCTGATTCTCTCCTGCCTCTCCCATGGCTCTTCAAGTTTTCCCTTATGCCACCACCGGCCCTGGGAATGGTCACAACTGGGTCTTATTTTCAGGGTAGGTCTTATATTTTAGCAATTCCCAAAAATAGTACTTATTTTCGGGGAAACAGGGTATGTTACAGGACAAACATATGAGCAGATATAAATAATATGTTACCTATACACAATATAAATATATACAACACTGTGGTAGATAATATCACCCTTCTGACTTGTACTGCATCTAAAAAGCTGGATTTATTTATATTGTAGGGGACGTCCCCAGAGACTCTTCAATGCAGCACCTATGAGAATCCAACGTCTTCATTAATGAAACACAGTCTTCTTTGTTACTAATTAGCCTTTGGGTACCTGCAATGTTCAAATTCTAACAAACAATCCGTGCTGAAAAATTAGTTCTAAAATCCATGCAATAGCCAATTTTATTTATTTTCTTGCAAAATACCAACTGTGAATAATAAAAAAACTAACATAAAATAGGTTTTCCTTTTGTTCCATTTTAGAAACATTGAAGAGTTTTCTTTAATCCTAAAATATTTTTACTTCTCAGATTTTAGAATAATAAAACAGTAGAAAGGCATCATGGCACACTCACAAACCAGCATGTAAAACAACTTGTCTCACCACTAAGGACAATGACAGAGGTTTGGATACACGTCTTCTGCAGAGGATGTGAAAGCCGCACTGCCGCGCCAAGGCACCTCTTATAGTGCGGTCCTAACTCTAAACTATGAGAGTCTCCATCTTGGAGCACATGGGGGCAGAAGATTTCAAATTGGGTGCAGGTTTGTCAGGAGGAAGCCCAGCCTCCTTAAAAGCACAGAAACACACAAGGGATCCCGCACATCCCAATGGCAGCTGAGAAACCCCATGCGTCGCTGCACCAAATCGGTCAAGCAAAACAAACGACAAACGCACTGTTTTTTCTGTATAACTGGTGACAAATTGTTGAGTGCGTTTGTCGTTTGTTTTGCTTGACCGATTTGGTGCAGCGACGCATGGTGTTTCTCAGCTGCCATTGGGGTGTGCGGGATCTGCAGAAGACGTGTATCCAAACCTCTGTTATTATCCTTAGTGGTGAGACAAGTTGTTTTACATGCTGGTTTGTGAGTGTGCCATGATGCCTTTCTACTGTTTTACTGTTCAAAGCCCATTTCGTGTGCACCGCGCTGTATAACTGGTGACAAATTGTTGAGTGCGTTTGTCGTTTGTTTTGCTTGACAGATTTTAGAATAAGACGTGATTTGGACTCTGTACTGTTCACTTCCAAGGCATCCCGGTTTGAGTCGAACATGGGTTTGTGTTGAACCCAGCCCAGTCGCTGTACATGGACTGGACTAGCCATTTGGGCCCAATTGGCCAGTTCGCCTGCCAGAATCTCTGGCTGCTGTATGTAAGGCACTATTCTTTACATTACACAGTAACAGGTATCTGCTATGTAGCAACGGGAAAACATTGTTAATTCGTAAAACTCAACCTTTCAAAAACTGAGCTCTTGATATTTCCTCCCGCTCGTGCACCTTCCCCCAACATTTCCCTTGAGATTGATTACACAACTATCCAGCCCTCCCCGCATGCCAAGGTGCTAGGTGTCATCCTCGACTTGGACCTCACCTTTCTTCCCCACATCCAATCACTATCCAAATGGTGCCGCCTTCACCTTCGTAACATCTCCAAAATGCGCCCCTTCCTCACCAATGACACCGCAAAATTACTCATACACTCCCTTGTTATCTCTCGTCTTGACTATTGCAACTCCCTCCTCATTGGCCTTCCACTACACAGGATATCCCCCCTTCAGTCTATCATGAACGCAGCTGCTAGACTCATCCACCTGACCAACCGCTCCGTGTCTGCAACCCCCCTCTTCCAATCCCTCTACTGGCTTCCGTCCCCCTCTGCCGATCCCTGCACTGGCTTCCACTCGCCCAAAGGATAAAATTCAAAATATTAACAATTGCTTACAATGCCATCCACAACTCTGTCCCCGGCTATATCTCCAACCTTGTCTCAAAATATCACCCTAACCATCCGCTCCGCTCCTCCCAAGACCTCCTGCTTTCCAGCTCCCTTGTCAACTCCTCCCATACTCGCCTCCAGGGCTTCTCTAGAGTCTCTCCTATCCTCTGGAACTCTTTACCCCAACCTGTCCATCTATTTCCCACCTTGACTGCCTTTAGGCGATCCCTAAAGACTCATCTCTCATTCAGGGAAGTCTATCCCACCTCAAACTAACCACTGAACCATCACATTCCTTATATTATAAAGTGCTGTGCAAACTTTTGGGGCTATATAAATCCTGTATAATAATAATAATAATAATTGTTGGGTGTAGGGGTCGTTATGGTGGTGGGATAATATCACCCAGTGTCTGGTTGGTGTAAGTGACTGATAATGGATTTACGTGGCAGAATGACGTGGTTGACGATGGATTTACATTGGAGGAATTTGTTTTTGCTACTAAAGGACTTTTTTTCACAATGTGTGTGTATGTGTTTTTTTTAAACATTTTTTGAGAATGAGTGATAAGAGGTTCTAATGTACCCCTGTACTCAATCCCCTGGGAAGGGGTGAATCTTTGGGGCCCTCTTATAATAAAGATTGCTATAAGTCCCGCCCATGAATCCCCACATCCTTATTGGACTACAGGATTTGGGTAAGGGGTCCTTGTCCCTCAACTTTGGTTTGTGTTGACTATATTGGCTAAATGTAGTTTATTGTCTGGTTCATAGTAAGTCTACATTAACCTTTTACTCTCTGCTTTATAATATGTCCACATTAAGAGTGTTATTCACAAAAGGGTGAAGAGTTTGGAGAAGGCCGGAGAAGTGAACAATCTAGGACAACATAGCTGAACTGGAAAGTGAGTTCAATTGGAGAATTTTTCCAAATCAGCTACGGTTGTCCTAGATTGTTCACTTCTCCGGCCTTCTCCAAACTCTTCACCCTTTGTGAATAGCCCCGTAAGTCTTTTCTGTTGGCTTCACAAAAACTGTACCTTACCCCTTTGCTTTGTGCTTCACAGGAAATGCACATTCATAATTTACCGGTTGTTTTCATTTGTATTGTGCCTCTGCTATCTATAGGTACATACCTACTGTGTCTAATGGTAAAACCTGCCCTGCCCATGGGTATACTTAAAGTTGATCTAAATCCAATAAAATCAACACGTTAGTGTAGCTTCACAAGCTGTTCCAACCTGTCAGTAAAATAATATCTGGAGGATCATCCAAAAAAGAGTCCAGTTTATTCAAGCATATCCGTACATCACATCAAATTGCAGCGTTGAAGGTCCTCACAGGACCCCTTTATGATAAGATAGCACACATACCTGATGAAAGGGTCCAGTGTAGCTACCAGCCAGGGATTGGGCATTGTAAGCCCTCAGGGGTAGGGCCCTCACTACCATCTTGACTTGAATTGAATTGAGATTGTAATGTCTTCCTTATAGTGTAAAGCGCTGCACAAACTGTTGGCGCTATATAAATCCTGTATAATAATAATAATAAAAATTAGGCCCAAAGCTAAAGGATAAAGCAAGTAAGTGCAGGACCTACATGACAGGGTTAAAAGGAAAGCCCATGCAACTGAGAGGAAACATTTATAAGCAGTAGGTTATCTAGAGGTCACTTACCGAATTGGGTGGCTGCAGGTTGGTAGAAAAAGGCTCCAGAGGTAGTCTATTGTGCGGAGTGTAATAAACCGAGATTAGAGATCTGCACACGAAAAGAGAACCTCCCACCAACTGACCAAACCTACTCTTCTCTAAGCCTATCGCCATTAGGGAAATCCTACCGGCTGGTGCGCGAGTGGGGTATGTGCAGGTGGTCAGTTTGGTGGAGGTGTAAAATGGTCGGGGACCCATCTTCAGTATCCTCTAGTCCGTGTGGCCTGTTTGTAGTGACCTGGCATGTTATGGATCAGGATGTGTCTTTGTTTGGAAATTGTGCTGTGAAGTGTTGTGGAGTTGGGGATGACCATGCAGTACAGGGAGAAGTATAACTGGATACATCTGTTCTGCCCAAGTCATGTAGTAGTTGATAGATGACCTACACAAAGGAAGACACATACTGTATGAACTGTACACTATGAATTATGCAGACTGATAAAAGTGTAAACATGAATGATATCAGTTTGCCTTCTAGGTGACTTAAACTGCAGTTTTTTAATAATTGTTTTAAGAACATCACATTCTTCCTCCCGGGTTTTAATAAAACGAATGAGGAAACAACAGCAATGAATTGATACAATGGGGTAAAATGTCATGTTTGAAAGTTGAATACAATAACACATTGTCACTATGATGTCAGCACATTGCCACGTCCTGTGGTTTTCTTTAACCTTCGGATAATTTTCAGTTTTAGGGCTTCCGTCCGGAAACCATAAATGAGAGGGTTAAGGGTAGTCGGGGTGACCGCTCCAAAGACTGATATCACGACGTGAGCCGCAAGAGAAATAGACCCGCCATTTATCCGGTATCTCAATAAAACAAAGAAACTGGAGATAATGACCGTGGAAAATGCAGTTAGGTGTGTGACCAGAGTGCGGACAGCTTTCTGATAGGCCTCTCTAGAGAACTTCAGACAAATCACGAATGTCCTGATGTAATAGTAAATGATGACCAGGAGACAGATGATATTTATCGAAAAAGCCTCAACAGCTCCAAAGATATTATTGACCGAAGCTCCTCCACAGGCCAGCATAATGAATGACGTGTTATCACAAAATACATTGTTAATATTTACGCCGCACATGTGGAGGAACGCACTCATTGTCACCGGTATGAGGACCACAATAAAGGCGACCACCCAGCTCGAGATAATGTGTTTAATGGCTTTATCGTTGTTCATGAAAATTGGATATCTCAGCGGTTGACCGATGGCCAAATATCGGTCCTGAGCCATGACAGTGAAGGTAAACAATTCGACGGCAGCAAAACTGTGAATGCCAAAAGCCTGGATGAGGCACTCAAGAAACCAGGTAGTCCGAGAGCCAGACAGCAAGGAAACAATTATCTTGGGGAGTACAACGGAGCTCCCGTAGATTCCATTGATGACCAGGTTACTTATGAAGACGTACATGGGCTCGTGGAGCGTTTCTTCAGCCCAGACCACGTAGACGATCAAACAGCATATGGTGATGGTGAAGAGGTAGAGGAAAAGAGCTAAGACGGCATAGACGAATTTATATCTTTCCAACTCCGCCAAGCCAAGAAGATCAAAACTTGTGCTTAACCTGGACATATTTTCCATTTCTTAAATGATACTTGATTTTAAAGCATTTAGAAAGATATAACAGAACATATAGCAGGCTAATAATATAACATGCAATGATATGGCAAGTTATATATGTAAACAAATAATAAGTAAAAACTGAAATGAAAATTACCTTTAAAAAGCCTGTAAAGGTGAACTTGAATGCTTACTGACTATTGACTTAATATCACTGCAGGATGAGCTATTTATATCATCTCAGATGGAGCATTGCTTCTGAGACTCATTCTCAGGAGAAACTCGGAAACACAAACGGCTGAGAACGAAACAATGAAGGATTAATTAGTGAAATGGATTTTCATTCTTTGGATAATCTTTAGTCAGGGTGCACAGTTACTGCCATATGTCATTTCATTTAGGAATATTGACATGGTTCTGTGAAGTTGGGTCAACATAACATTGGGGAAATGTTGCATACAATTACGTTGGTTACGCATTCTAGGTCTTTGCATATATTTATTGTATATATTAAAAATAACTACTCAGCTGTATGTAAACATATGTGTGATTAACGATGTGTGATTGTACTCAGAAAAGATGTCCTTGAGCTAGAAAAAGTCCAGCGGAGGGCAACCAAACTCATTAAGGGGTTCGAAGACCTGAACTATGAAACAAGGTTGTTAAAATTAAATATGTTCTCTTTGGAGGTTAGGAGATTAAGGGGTGACATGATTTTCTTGTATGAACTGTTCAACGGCGATAGCAACATTTTTAACAAACTGTTTACAAGGGATGCACAGATACCAGTTTTGCGAGTACGAGTACTGGTACTTGCCGAGTACTTACAAGTACGAGTACTGATAAATTTTTGTTTATTGTCATGTGACAGTTTTTCTAAAACAATACAGACTAATGATTTCAGGACAGTGGTGGAGCGCCAGAGCCAGGTCCCAGCTGCAACCGCTGCAACCATGGTAGTTCTCATGAAAATGCCAAGTATCTGCACTGGTACTCGAAAAGTATCTGTGCATCCCTACTGTTTACGGTTAGCTCCGTAACAAAGACCAGAGGGCACCACCACAAAATGCACCTTCGCCTGAGTTGGCAAAAATCCTTGCACCGGCCCTGGACTGTGTTAAGTGTATACAGTCTGTTGGCTCAGACTCAATTTAATCATTCTCCTTTAAAGTGACCCTAAACTCAGGAGCTAAATCTCAAAAATACATTCAAGTACCTTAACTATTAACAGAAATGTATCTTATTTGTGTATCCCTCGGCTGTAGATTCTCCAATCATCTCTGACACTGTCCTTCCTTCTGGAGGGGGGCTACTTTTGTTCCCCATGGTCCCTGTGTGTGTTGTAAAGTAGTCACCACTCCAAGCTCACTCCTGTGATGGACTACAATTTCAATACAGATGAGTAAACTAAGCATGAGATTGTAGTCCATCACGGGAGCGAGCTTGGAGCCGTAGCTATTTCCTGCTGATCTTTGAGGGTTTGTCGGCTGGGGAGGTATGCTAGTCAACAAGGGTATCCCGGCTCCCAATGGGAAATGCAGCAAAGGGGCTTTGTCAAAGCACTTCCTCAAAATGGCACAGTGTATGCTCCCTCTGGGATGTTAGCAGAAGATCATCCAATAGGGTTGCCACATGAATAGTGATCCCTCTCCATGACGTTGGAGCATGAAGAACCTCAAATGTGGTTAAGGTCCTGGAGTACTCATTTTAATTAAAGATAAAGTTGTCCTCCAGCTTTTCATCCCACCCACATAAAATGTCCAGTGATTGGGAAGAGTATGGCGCCCATGCAAAACCTGTTCACATTCCTCTGTCTCCACTTCCGCCTGCCAACTTTCCTCCACCACCTTGGACTACTCCTCAGCCTCCTGCTGCCTCTGCATCACAGGGATAAAAGCAGTGGACAGAGGTTTCTGGTGGCTCTGGGATAGCATCAAGTTTGTCCATTACTTCAGCTCCTGTGTCTCCAGTGTGCGGTCAATCAGGCTGCACATCGTGTGTTCTAGGAGAAACACTAGGGGGATAATGCCAATTAATTGTCAATGTACCAGGCAAGCCATGACTGAGTGATTGAGGAAAACCTCCTGGCATGGTGAAGCATGTCTTACAGTCCAAGGTATTTTGACAGGAGGTGCTGCACTATGAACTTGAGGACATGGATCATGCAAGACTTTGGGGAATGACCCTTGGACTACATAGTTTTTTTGATGGAAATAAAGCAGATTCTGAGAGTGTAATGTGTGTGCTGAGCTTAAAGTGACATTAAACCCTAAAAGCCCCTTAAAGGCTTGTTTTCTATATTCTCACCTGGTGATCCTGCCATTCAGTCTGTTATATTTTTTTGAACTTCCAAGCTGTTCATTAAAAGTGGCAGATAGAGCGTTTAACACTGACAGGGGTGCCTACAATGGATAGCATTAATCATTTATGCAAAGGCTTTATTCCAAAAAGGAGAAAAAAAGCTTTGATTGGTAAGTCAAGTCCATCTAAATCTGCTTCTAACACCTAAAATCACCCTAGAACAGGAAGTGAGTTAATAGCTGGATCACCAGGTGAAAATAAAGGGGAAAAAAAGCTTTAAAAATAATGCAGTCACAAAATTTAAAGAGTTTCTAAACCCTTACTGTTTTTGCATATATCTACTGCTTTAACAGCGGTTTAAACTTACCTGTGTCTTCCCCGCGCGCTCCCGTCCGAAAATCTGAAAATTCTTGGGCGGCCGCAAAGCATCTTGGGGCCGGCGCATGCGCAGTTTGGATTTTGGGCCGGGAGACGAGGAGAGACACAAGGTAAGTCTATGGACGCGTGCACCCGCATGCAGACACCGTGGGACAGGAAGTGCCAGCAAGGACAGAGGAGTCAGGGTTGGATCGGAGACCCGCCGCACCGCTGGAGGGACAGATGAAAAGGACAGGAAAGAAGAGGAAGATCGGATTAGGAGACATCATTTAAGGTAAATGCTTTCATTAACGTTGGGGGGAGGGAAAAAATATGTGCCTTTAATGTCACTTTAAGGATTTATAAGTTGCAATATATTAAATTTTTTGGTTTTGGTTTTAGATACGCTTTAAAACAAAAACGTCCCCTCACCTGGAAGAGATCTCCTCTTACATCCTGTTGTGTCTCCTGGACGGGAAATCTCCCCAATCGGACAGAGACAGCAGTGCAAGTAAAAAGCCTGACAACAGTTGAAGCCATTCCCTTCTCTATTGACTGGTGACTTCCGGTAACGGTATCAGTGAGTACCGAAAAAAATCGTACTCGATACCGAAAAACCGGTATGGGTGCATCCCTAGTTACAACCATTCCCTTTTCTATTGACTTTACATGTACTATATCAGTGGTTCTCAACCTGTGCACCTCAGGACCCACATTTGTCCTCGGTCATTAAGTCGCGACCCAAGTCGCACTGCAATGGAACACACAGCATTGTGGGCTGCTGTGCTGTGATGGAGCTCCATCCATATGTGCATTGCTTGTAGAGCTCCCAATGCACACCTGTAGAGGTGCTGGGAGCCAGAATGTGATATTACTCCGGTCCAAGTACCGCTATAGGACATGCAAGGGGCTATAAGCAATGCATGTATGGATGGAGCTCCCTCACTGTCATACCCCCACCCCACCCCCAAGCTGACACTTGGCGCTGGGCAGCATATTTTGAATGGCTGTTCGGTGTGAGAATGGACAGTGCTGCGCTAGGGGGAGGCTGAGGAGCCTCTCACCTAGAATAGTGGAAGGCATGCAGGGACCCACTGAACACAGGGTCGCGACCCACTTTTGGGTCACGACCCACCAGTTAAGAACCAAGGTACTATATGGTAATTCCCAATGACATAATTCTTGATGAGTGCTGTAAAAACATTGGACCATAAGTAATAAAGAACCCGGCACAGTGCCGCAGTCAATCAAAACTTCATCAAAATAGAAGTTTATTACATGAGTGACCCTGCAGTTATTTTGTCTCAAAAACACCTTTCCAGAATCTCAGTTTGTGGAGATTTAGGAGTATCTTTAATTTTAGCGCTTCGGTCCTTATGCCGTAGATGATGGGGTTCAAAATAACCGACGTGAGAAGTCCGGTGCTGGAAATAAAAACGTGAACCGAGACAGTAATCGTCCCCCCGTTCAAGCGGTACCTTAAAACAACAAACAAGGAGGCCGTCAAGAAAACAGAGAAAGTGATGATGTGCGTGGACAACGTGTGCATGGCCTTCAGGTAAGCCGCTCTGGGGAGCTTTAGACAGATCAACAACGTCCTCACGTAGCAATACACGATGACGAAACAGGTTCCGAAAATGACGAGCAGAGTTTCGACCAGGCCAAAAATATTATTAACCATGGCTGAGTTCCCACAAGCCAGCCTGACAAGGGACATGTTGTCGCAAAAAATGTTATTAATGTTGACCCCGCAGAATGTCAGGTTGGCCGTCATGATGAGCGGAACAACTACGAGTACGAAGCCTGAAATCCAGATAATTTCTATGTATTTCAGGGCCTTCCCATTGGTCATTAGGGTGGCATATCTCAGTGGGTAGCCAACAGCCAAGTATCGGTCATAGGCCATGGCGGTAAAAGTCAAAATTTCAACAGTGGAAAAACTTTGCACACAGAATACTTGCGTTAGACATTCATTAAAGGAGATGGTTGAGGATCCATTCAACAAGCTGATTATAAATGGGGGCAAAATGACTGTATTTCCAAATACACCATTGAAGATCAAGTTACCTATGAAGATGTACATAGGCTCATGAAGGCTGACCTCTATCCATATTACATACACAATCAGACAGCATAAAAGCATTGTAATCAAATAGAAGAGAAGAGCTACAGAAGCATAGAGGAACCGGAATTTCTCCAGCTCTAAGAGTCCTAGAAACACGAAAGATGGGCCAAGTTTAGTGACATTCTCCATTTTAAATCTGCGATGAGTTCCAGCAATGTCAAGTCTGATGAGTCCTTCTCTCTATAAATGATAATGTTCCATGTTCATGGCAGGAAACCTACATGGTGTTTGAGGAGATCTCTAGAACGTCTGTGACTGCAGGACATGTGCAATGCTGAGTAGACTTCCTGAGGTTTTTATAAGCCATTTTCACACGAGGGGATTCGATCTCCTAAGAATTTCAATATCGGTTTAAGCTGACTGGAAAAAAAAACATCATTTGTATTTTTTCTATTTATATGTTGCCTAGAGAGGGAACACTCAAGTGTATTATATCAGATGCATGTAAAACAGTATAATAAAAATCAAACTAATGTAATAGCAGCAATAATAAGACATCGAAATAATTATAATATGAATTCTGCTACTACTAAAAATAATAATAATTAGGGATGCACCGACATTTTGGCCACAAATGGTACTATGGGCAAAATGCAGATAATACAAAAATAGACAACAATCCTGTG
>NW_017307890.1:267530-285220 GCF_000935625.1 Nanorana parkeri
AAACTTTGGGTCTTTCCCCCCCCCCCGCCAATCCCTGCTGCTCTCCCCCGCCTGTGTCGACAGAGGCAGCGGGGATCGGAGGGGACATAGAGCTGATCTAGCTGCCAGTGCCCAGCAAAGTTGGAGAGAAGCTGTGAGGAGGCCAAGGGGGATGGTTCTGGGAGGACAGCTTGGCTTCTGTGACAGGCGGGAGGGGGCAGAGCAGTCAAGATATAGAGCGAAGCACAAACACTGAGCGATCAGTACTGATCACTCAGTGTTTGTAAATAACTGAGGATATAGTATGCTTACTAGACATGTGCAATTCGTTTCGTTCCGAATCGAAATTCGGACGAATTTTCGGACATTCGGATGTATCCAAATTCCAAATTACAGATATAACGAATGCAAACGAATCCGAATTTCCGTTTCCGAAATTCGGTAGCGGTAGTTCGTTCGAACGTTCGTCTAGTTTTTGTTTCTTATTCGTTTCGTTCGTTGGAGAAAACCATTTCCCCCCTCAAATGTCACTTTGCTGCAAACGAATGAACGAAACGAATAAGAAACTAAAATGAAACGAACGTGCGAACAAACTACCACTAACGAATTTCGTCCGAATTCCGAATCCGAATTGACTTTCACACCCGAAAAACGAAATAACACAAATCCGAATTTAAAACGAAACGAAACGAATTTTTTGGCAGTGCACATGTCTAATGCTTACTATATCCTCAGTTATGGATGGACAGGAAGTGCTCTACATCGCTTCTGGTTCATTTATGAATGGGGATATAGTAAATATTTACTATCTTCTCACTTTATGAATGAACAGGAAGCAGCTCAGTACAGAGGCTTCCTGTCCATTCATGACTGGGTTGATAGTAAATAATTGCTCCAGATTGAACTGGAAGCATCTGTACTGAGAGCTTCCTGATCATTGAGTGCTGGGGATGCAGAAAAGGAGACTGAGGACTTTATAACAAATGGAGGGAAGGAGGGTAAAGGTAGCACATGATACCTGTAGGTATACATCAAAGCACAGTCCTTTAGTCTTCTGCATAGTCTTCTAACTCTCTTAGCTCTTTTCTCACAGAGCTTTACTGGTTGGACAATTACACTTGAAAGTTTGCTCCTTGACGACTGAGGTTCCTGTGTATGTTCAGTCTTAGAGCTCAAGACAGGACAGCAAGGGGGAAGTTCTTGTGTAGCTCCCTAACTTAGTCAGCCACTCACCACCTCCATGTGCTACCTCAAGGCTTGCAGTATCTTAGGTATACCTCCCAGGAGGGGAGAGCCCCACAACCTCCCATACCTCTACGTTGTCAGGCCTAAGGACAAAACTGGTGGTTACAGATACTTCCTCTCAGGGTGAAAACCCTGGAGGGAAGACCATGTGTAGGGGACAGGCAATGATGAAAAGCAATGGTGATTGGGTATGTGCTACCTAGGGCAGCACAGGCCATATAGTGGTAGAAAGGGGTTGCTTTCACCAGCTTACATGGGAGCAGTTATAGCTTCAGCAGCTTTGCTGAGCTCACATTGAGACGCCGGACATGCTTTTTCTGCACCACCAGCCAGGGAAGGGAAACATGACAAGTCTACCTTGCCTAGGTCAGGTGCTGCTTCCACCAATCTCTGTGTGGCTTCATCATTGTCAGGGGTGTCACTGGCCCAAGACGTGGAATAGAACCCACTGGCAGGAAAAAAGACCAACGGAGATCCGCAACGAGGTACAAAGAGGGAAATTCCAAAAGGCCTAGTCAAAGTTCAGTCCGGGTTGAGGCAGGCGGCTAGCACTGGCGTAACAACCGGGGGGGGGGGAGTTACGCCACTTGCTGAATGCCCTCCGTGGTAGAGCAGGAGGAGACGGGAACCAGGACCGAGCGGCAGGGGGCGTAGACAGGAGATGGGGCGGACGCACTAGCTGAATGCCCTTTGTGGTAGAGCAGGAGGAGACAGGGACGGAGCGGCAGGGGGCGGAGACAGGAGATGGGGCGGACGCCCGGCGGAGATCGAAGAGGTGGGGTGAAGATGGAGGAGACTGGAGGGCCGATGACTGTAGCGGAGGAGGCGTGGCAAAGGCGGAAGATGGAGGAGACTCCAGAAGCAACGTTGATTGGGTGCCGACGACTGTGCTGGCAGGGCCCAGCATAGATTCTCCACAGCCGCCCTGAGATCTGGCAGACTGCAGGGTCTGTGGGGGTCTCTGCAGGATCCGTGGGGGGCTTTGCAGGATCCCTAGGGGTCTCTGCAACCTGCAAAGCCCCCCACAGATCCTGCAAAGCCCCCCTGAGATCAGGCAGACTGCAGAGTCTCAGGGGACTCTGCAGGATCTGTGGGAGGGCTTTGCAGGATCTGTGGGGGGCTTTACAGGATCCATAGGGGTCTCTGCAGTCTGCAAAGCCCCCCACAGATCCTGCACAGCCCCCCTGAGATCCGGCAGACTGCAGGATCTGTGGGGGGCTTTACAGGATCCGTAGGGCTCTCTGCAGACTGCAAAGCCCTCCACAGATCCTGCACAGCCCCCCTGAGATCCAGCAGACTGCAGAGCCTCAGGGGGTCTCTGGAGTATCTGTGGGGGGCTTTACAGGATACGTAGGAGTCTCTGTAGCCTGCAAAGCCACCCAAAGATCCTGCACAACCCCCCTGAGATTCGGCAAACTGCAGGGCCGCAGGGGGTCTCTGCAGGATCCGTGGGGGGTTCTCAGGATCCGTGGGTGGCTTTGCAGGATCTGTAGGGGTCTCTGCAGCCTGCAAAGCCCACCACAGATCCTGCACAGCCCCCCTGAGATCCGGCAGACTGCAGGGCCTCAGGGGGTCTCTGCAGGATCCGTGGGGGGCTTTGCAGGATCCGTAGGGGTCTCTGAAGCCTGCAAAGCCCACCACAGATCCTGCACAGACTGCAGTCCGGCAGACTGCAGGGTCTGTGGGGGTCTCTGCAGGAGACAGCTTCCTGAGACCTGGGGGGGGGGGGCGCAAAATTTTGTTCTGCGCCGGGCGCCTGTGTCTCTGTTTACGCCACTGGCGGCTAGGATCAAGAGCGGGAAGACAGGCCAAGGGGTCAATAACCAGGAGTTCAGATGAGGGGTCAGGGAGCTGCATCAGTATTCGATACGAGAGGCTAGGTCATTGCACCATATAGGTAGTATAACTTAGCAATAAGCCAGGGCTCTGACTGGAATATAAACCCAGTGGGAACCAGGACCGCCCCTGGTCGCCGAGACAACCAGGAGGCTTCCCTGTCCAGGAGCCAATAGCGGGAGGGAAAAAACTGAAGGTGTGTTCCGGAAACCTCCCGCAGCAAGGCCCACACCTGACGACAATAATGGCCGCGGGCGCACTACCACGCATGCGCACCCGCAACCATGCCACCAGGAGTCCTGCTAAGCCGAAGGAGAGCCCGTGCCCTACACCATGCCTGGCGGCCACGAGGTGAGGTGGCACCCCTGGTTCCCTGCCTGACAATCATGCGCTTGTGCATGACCATGGTAGCCAAGCAGATGTTAGCCTTTCCACAATGCATTTGCTTCTTGGAGAGGTTGTAGATCACAACTCTAGTGTCACACCTAGGTGACTGAACTTGCCTTGGGGTAACCGCTGCTTTTGCCTGTGGGCAGTGTTGCTAGAGGGATTTGAACAGCAGCTCCATGGTATTATCCACAAGGTTTCCTGGTCATCAACAACCTTCTTCCTAGCTGCTCTTTATGCTCGTCAACTTAGATTTTCTCCTCTCCCTTCTACATGCAGTCGGCCAACTAATCCTTCACTGCCTGTTACTCACTTGAGGCTACTTTGCTGGAGACAACGTGTTTGCTTTATAACTCCTTTCCCAAGGAGTACATACCCTTCCATCACCCCACTATTTTGATCCGCTGCTGGTGGAGAAAAAAATGCAGGAACTTCTGGGTATGATGAAGCATGTGATCACTCCATGTGCCAGTGCCAAGCCAAGCACGCGCGCATGAGGATAGTTCTGTTAAAGCTACATGTTTGGCTACTTTTGAGCCACAATGGGTGCAACAGCAAATACATATGTATTTGTAGTATGGATGTAGTATTTTTCTAAATGCCATTTTGTATATTTGTAATCTGTCAGTGTGGGGTTAGTCAGCTTAGCTGTGTACTAGCTAGAGTTCTCTAAGTGTGGAGTGATTATTCCCAGTCATCTGCTGTGTTGAGCTTGCTCCAGCAGGATGTGCTAGAGGTATTCCTAACATTCAATATTAAAGGAGAACTAAAGTGTTTTTCCCCATAGTTCTCTTAAGAAGTCAGCACTGGAGGATGGGAGCGGGGAGGGGGGGAATCCCTGCACGGAGCCGTAAGTGACAGTCAAGGCTCTCTGCAGGGACAAGATCGAGAAGTGAACTGTCGAGAAGTGAACTCGAGATCCCACCTGAGGGTGAACCTGCCTCCTCTTCGTCTACGGTCGCTGATGGGCCCCCGCCTCCTCCGTCACCGGGCCCGCCTCCTTCTTTGTCACCAGGCCCAGCCTCCTCCCCTGCTGCCCACCATGGCCCTGCCTCCTCCTCCACTGCCGCTGCTGGCTCTCATTGACTCTGTGGAGAGGAACGCGCTGCTGCACAGATTACTGTCAGTGATCTGAAGAGCAGCTTGTTCGTCTTCAGCCGCCAGTGAAAGCCACCAGCAGAGGATCCCATAGAAACCTAGGCGGCCCGCACGGCATCTGGCCGAGCCCCACTACGCCCCGGGCCCCATAGCGTCCGCCTGGGTCGCTATGGTGGTTGTTACGCCCCTGGCTACAGGCCTGGAGAAATCAGAGCTGCAGGTGTCCCCCGCATGGAGGTGGGGAGTCACTTGCTGAGTTGGGAAGCTACACAGGAACCTCCCCAATGCTGTCCTGTCTTGAAGTCTAAGACTGAGTATACACAGGAGCCTCAGTTGTCAAGGAGCCAACTTTCAAGTTTAAGTATCCAGCCAGAAAAGCCCTAGGAGAGAGAAACAAAAAAAGTTAGAAGACTATTCAGAAGACCAAAGGACAGTGTTTTGATGTAAACCTACAGGTATCCCGTACTCTCTTCACCCTCCTTCCCTCCATTTTTCAAGCACGTGCAGTTCAAATATCTAAAATCTAATCAAAGTGCCAGGTGCCCATCATTCATACCACCCAATGACAAGACCTTCACCCTGAGAAGAATGTACCTAGGAAATGTATTGCCAAGTAAGTGGTTTTGGGTCATTCGGAATGTCACTACTGAGTAGCAGAAAGCCAACTATATGCCAGGAGGTTACCAATAGTGCTACACATACATCTGGAAACAGCTTTCTCTCCTCCTTTTCATTTAGCTAGGTTTTACATATACTTGAGCTAATGGAAAATATGTTTTATTATTATTGATATTATTATTAGTAGTAGTAGTAACAGTATTAGAATCATGTATGATATGATAATTTCGATGTCTTATTATTGCTGCTATTACATTAGTTTGATTTTATTATACTGTTTGCCATGCATTTGATATAATACACTTGAGTGTTCCCTCTCTAGGCAATATATAAATAGAAAAAATACAAATGATGTTTTTTTTTCCAGTCAGCTTAAACCGATATTGAAATTCTTAGGAGATCGAATCCCCTCGTGTGAAAATGGCTTATAAAAACCTCAGGAAGTCTACTCAGCATTGCACATGTCCTGCAGTCACAGACGTTCTAGAGATCTCCTCAAACACCATGTAGGTTTCCTGCCATGAACATGGAACATTATCATTTATAGAGAGAAGGACTCATCAGACTTGACATTGCTGGAACTCATCGCAGATTTAAAATGGAGAATGTCACTAAACTTGGCCCATCTTTCGTGTTTCTAGGACTCTTAGAGTTGGAGAAATTCCGGTTCCTCTATGCTTCTGTAGCCCTTCTCTTCTATTTGATTACAATGCTTTTATGTTGTCTGATTGTGTATGTAATATGGATAGAGGTCAGCCTTCATGAGCCTATGTACATCTTCATAGGTAACTTGATCTTCAATGGTGTATTTGGAAATACAGTCATTTTGCCCCCATTTATAATCAGCTTGTTGAATGGATCCTCAACCATCTCCTTTAATGAATGTCTAACGCAAGTATTCTGTGTGCAAAGTTTTTCCACTGTGGAGATTTTCACTTTTACCGCCATGGCCTATGACCGATACTTGGCTGTAGGCTACCCACTGAGATATGCCACCCTAATGACCAATGAGAGGGCCCTGAAAT
Source organism: Nanorana parkeri (assembly GCF_000935625.1). Taxonomy (NCBI): domain Eukaryota; kingdom Metazoa; phylum Chordata; class Amphibia; order Anura; family Dicroglossidae; genus Nanorana; species Nanorana parkeri. The sequence goes on from NW_017307890.1 coordinate 273,719, forward strand.
ACATAGCACTTATCTATATTTCAGTCTTCGTACTCGTAGTTGTCCCGCTCATCATGACGGCCAACCTGACATTCTGCGGGGTCAACATTAATAACATTTTTTGCGACAACATGTCCCTTGTCAGGCTGGCTTGTGGGAACTCAGCCATGGTTAATAATATTTTTGGCCTGGTCGAAACTCTGCTCGTCATTTTCGGAACCTGTTTCGTCATCGTATATTGCTACGTGAGGACGTTGTTGATCTGTCTAAAGCTCTCCAAAGAGGCTTGCCTGAAGGCCATGCACACGTTGTCCACGCACATCATCACTTTCTCTGTTTTCTTGACGGCCGCTTTGTTCGTGTTTTTAAGGTACCGCTTGAGCGGGGGGACGATTACTGTCCCGGTTCATGTTTTTATTTCCATCACTGGACTCCTCACGTCGGTTATTGTGAACCCCATCGTCTACGGCATAAGGACCGAAGCACTAAAATTAAAGATACTCCGAAATGTCCACAAACTGAGATTCTGGAAAGATGTTTCTGAGATAAAATAACTGCAGGGTCACTCATGTAATAAACTTCTATTTTGATGAAGTTTTGATTGACTGCGGCACTGTGCCGGGTTCTTTATTACTTATGGTCCAATGTTTTTACAGCACTCATCAAGAATTATGTCATTGGGAATTACCATATAGTAAATATAAAGTTAATAGAGAAGGGAATGGTTGTAACTAGGGATGCACCAATACAGTTTTTTTCGGTATCAAGTACGATATTTTTTTCCAGCATTCGCCGATACCGAATACCGATACAGGAAGTATATATCCCAATAAGGAAGCCAGGTGGCCTGTAATGACTCGCCACCTGGCTTCCTGCTTAGCTGGGAAGATGGGCAGCGTGTAAAGACTCGCCACCCGGCTTCCCGATAAGCAGGGAAGCCTTCTCCATGCCCCCTCGACACCAGGTGATGGAGAAGCATGGAGCCGGCTTTCTGGCCAATCAATTCCTGGTCAGTCGAGAAGCTGGCCAATCAGGCAGCTAGGCGGCAAGTCATTACCCGCTGCCCGGATCCCTGATGGGCCAAGAAGCCGGCTCCATGCTCCCTCATCAGCAAGTGCCCCACTTCCTGATTCCGGAAGCTCAGGTATCAGGCCAGACGTCGGAGCATTTGGACGAGTAGGAGTACTTGGCCAAATACTTGGCATCGGCACCGATACCATTACTAGTATCGGTACATCCCTAGTTTCAACTGTTGTCAGGCTTTTTACTGAACTGCTGTCTCTGTCCCATCAGGGAGATTTCCTGTCCAGGGAATGAGGCGATCTCCTCAAGGTGAGGGGAAATTCGTATTAAAGCGTATATAAACCCCAAAACAAAAAAAATCATATATCGCAACTTAATCTTTAAATGTGGTGGATGTATTATTTTTCTTTTTTAGGCTTTTTTTCCCCCTTTATTTTAACCTGATGATCCAGCCACTAACACACTTCCTGCCCTCGGGTGACAACACACTATGGAGGAAGAACAGAGCCACCGATAGATAGCAGCCTTGTTACTAGAGATTTACTCTCTCTGCTGCCCCAAGGCCAGGTTCCTCAATGCGCACCCCTACCGGCCAACACCCCCAGCCAATGGACACTGGCAGACCTGCAGGCTCCATACAAGTGATCTCGGCAACATTGCTGTACATTTAGCTCTGCTTGCTCAAAGCAGGGCTAAATGCAGAAAACAACTACCCGCCCTGCGCCTGAAACTGCGTGTCCTGGACGTCGGGATATAGGAATTCCACACCCCGCTGCCCCTCTAGTCCCTGCTGCCGATCCTTGGTTGGCCTTGTGGGAAATCCGGCCCTGCTTGTCACCCTGTGGGGAGGGAGGTGTTAGATGCAGATTTAGATGGTCTTGACTAACAAATCAAAGCCGAACTCCAGATAACACATTTTTTTAGCAGTTACAGCAACAGGTTTATGTTTTCCCCTTTTGGAATAAAGCTTTCACTATAACATTACAGGAGGACCTGGATAAAATAGGGGAGTGGGCATTAATGTGGCAGATGAGGTTTAATGTCGATAAATGCAAAGTAATGCACTTTGGAATTAAAAATAAACAAATGGGTTATACAATTATGGGTATGCCGCTGGGGAAGTCAGAAATGGAGAAGGATTTGGGGGTCATTGTAGACCACAAACTGAAAGGTAGTTTGCAGTGCCAGGCTGCTGTAAACAAAGCTAGCAGGGTCTTGTCCTGTATTAAAAAGGGGATGTATTGCAGGGACAAGTCTATAATTTTGCCACTTTATAGATCATTGGTTCGACCTCATCTGGAGTACGCGGTCCAGTTCTGGTCACCAGTACTAAGAAAAGATGTCCTTGAGTTGGAAAAAGTCCAGCGGAGGGCAACCAAACTAATTAGGGGTATGGAGGACCAGAGCTACGAGACAAGGCTACTAAATTTAAACATGTTCACATTAGAGGTGAGGAGATTAAGGGGGGATATGATTTCCATGTACAAGATGTTCAATGGTGGTAGCAACATTAGCGATAAACTGTTTAAAATTAACTCCATTACAAAAACTAGAGGCCACCACCTAAAATTGGTGGAAAAAAAATTCCAGCACAAGGGGCGAAGGGGGTTCTTCACAGTAAGATCAGTTAGGGTCTGGAACTCACTGCCACAGGCGGTGATTACAGCAAATAATGTGGAATTGTTCAAGAAACTTTTGGACGATTTCTTAAGGGACCGTAATATACAGGGGTACAGGTAATATACAGGGGTGCAGGTAATATACAGGGGTACAGGTAATATACAGGGGTACAGGTAATATACAGGGGTACTGGTACTCCTAGAATGAGATCCTAATAGGTTGGACTTGATGGACTAATGTCTTTATTCAACCTCAAATACTATGTAACTATGTATAAATGAATAATTCTATCCATTGTAAGCACCCCTGTCCGTGTTAAATGGTTTGTCTCAACCGGCTATCTAATTGTTTTGAGGAACAGCTTGGACCTCTATCTGCCACTTTTGATGAACAGCTTGTAAGTTAAAAAAAATAACAGACTTACTGGCGGGATCACCAGGTGAAAATATAGGAAAAAAAAACCTAATCAAAACTAATGCAGCCACCATAAGGACAGGTAAACTGCAATATACTAAATATTTTGCTTATGGGTATTGATACGTTTTAAAGGAGAACTATGAGGTGGGTGCTTTTCACTCATCCTCATAGTTCTAGCCGACCTGTGACAATGAAACTGTCACAGGTCGGCTCAGTAGATCGGGAAGTGAGCGAACACATACCGGCGTTCGCTCACCTCTCGATCCTGCTCGATTCCCCCTCCCCGCTCCGACACTCCAGCGCTGACAGGCGGAACGGACAGGGGAGGGGGCGGGTACAGCTGGCTCTGCCTCTAGATAGGCAGAGCCAGCTGTCACTCACGCAGCTGGGCGGATCCAGACATAATTGTCGGGATCCGTTCCGGCTGCGAGCGCCTCGGTATACCTGCGAGCTGTAGTTCGCGGTATAATGAGCTTAGGGTGACGGGAGGACGCTAGTTTGTGTCCTCCCGTTACCCTTAGGAGAATTATGGGGAAAAGCCCTAACCCTACAGTTCTCCTTTGAGCTCAGCACACACATTACACTCTTACTGCAGAATCTGCTTTATTTCCATCAAAAAAACTATTTAGCGCAAGGGCCCAAAGCCTTGCCTGGTCCATGTCCTCAACTTCATAGTGCAAAATACCTTCGACTGTAAGACATGCTTGGCCGTGCCAGGAGGGTTTCCTCAATCACTCAGTCATGGCTTGCCTGGTACATTGACAATTAATTGACATTATCCCCCTAGCGTTTCTAGTGTTTAGATATGGTTTAAGCTCAGCACACACATTACACTCTAACTACTGTATGTGGTGCCAGGACTTGTCTAATTGAATTCAAATTGAATAGTTCAGATAGGTCCTCTTATTAAAGACTAGATTTCAGTAATTCTAAGGGCTTGTTCACACCGGCTCTGTTAGGCGGCGTTGCCCAAACCCGTCCCAATGAATAGACAAAGTGATTTACTTTATGTCCCATTTCTTCAGTTCACACCAATTGCACTGCATTTTTATGCAACGTGTTCCAACGCACTATATCCAGTTGCATCGTCAGGTTGTCAGGTTTAATAAAGTTTAAGAATAAAAAAAACAAATACTGAGATGCATTGTATGGAGTCTGTGCAAAGACTGTACAGGAGGATTGTAATTTGTGCGGTGAGCATCACTAGAAAAGGTGTCCCTCACCGCCCGTGCCCGTGTCCCTCACCGCCCGTGCTGATGACAATACTAAAACATCACTTCCTCTACAGTGTTTCAGAGGTGGATTCGGACACCTTTGGGGTAAGTGGCAACCAAAACATAGCAGTCCCATCATGGTAGGGACAGATTTGCGGAAGCTAAATAAAGTGCACCATGAAAATTGTGCCATAGCGTAGCAGTGATTGGTGGGAAATGGTAATGAAGCATTACATGCCCTCAAGTTTTTTAAAAGAATGCATTGTAAGCAGCCTATTTAACATTCCCTACTACATAATTTTATGGTTACGTTGGCAGTAACACTTACTTGAGGCACAATTGCCGAGACTCCCACGTCTCAAATTCTTAAACCGGTCTTGCACCGTAAGCATGTCCCAGGTGCAGGCTAAAAGTGTGTTCCCACTTCCCGTAAATGTATCTTCAAACCAGCCACACTCCACGGGTTAGGGTTAGGGTTAGGTAACCACTTGGGGGGGTTGTACATGGGGGGGAGCGGTTCCATGGTGTACACTGGATGATTTCTGACAATAACGATTGATTTTATGCATGAAGACCCGTGGAGTGCGGCTGGTTTGAAGATGCATGTACTTGAGGCACGTTTGATCATTGCCGGCTCTGGTTCCCTCAGTGTAGCTTTCTCTGAACTTTCAGTAGAAGTTCAAGGAGAACATACTGTGGTAGCAGGCAGATTAACACGTATGGGTCCAGCCAGGATGGCAGAGAGGTATATGCCAGAATCAAGCGTTGTACTTAAGGTTGTCCTCTAGGGGGAAGTGCTGAGAGGGCTGGAGGCTTGGAGGTAACAAACCCAGCTGTAGCTAGCTGGCTTGTTAGGGCCTCTACAAGGACTCCAAGCCTCTTAAGAAAGTAGCTCCACCCTGGAACCAGTCCCAGTGTGTTGGGTGGACTGGTGAAGCAGCATCTGTCCATTAATTTGGCTATAAAGAGGAGGAACCAGAGCAGCGGCTGGCCATGGGGCTGTGCATTTGAATGGACACACACTGAGCAAAGCACACATTGTAGGAAGCCACAGTTCCAAGGTAAAGGAGCCATCGTAGAACCTGAACGTAAGGCCACCAATGGTCAATATGTGTCCCGGTGACTTTTTGTGTACCCTAAAGTATTCAATAGATGTTTTTTGTTTTTTAGGCAAGGTCCATTCCAAATTCTAAGGATGGAATGACCCCAGGAAAGATTGAAAACAACTAATCAGATAATTTAAAAAGAAATCAATCTTTGGGTTTCTTTTGACTAAAATCAGCTGGCCGTGTAAAGTATATGCAAACCCAGTCCTTTAAAGTTCAGATCAGCTTTCAAATTTCAATAGCGTTTCCAAAGTCTTTTTTAATATTTTGTACATCTGGTGATTATGCCATGAAGTCCCTTGTTCAGGCACGTCCTGTTATATGGTGACAACTGTGCTGCCCCAATGGGGCATAGAATATGACATCTACTGTATAGTTGATATTAACATTGATAGCAGATAAAAATTATTCCTTAGATCATTTTCCCATGGACATTCCATAGTTAGTTAAATGCTGTCAGTGACCTTTTTTGGTAATGCACTTGTTTTTCCATGTTCCCTTCCCTGATATCTGTGACACATTTCCCTTGTGTGTATGCTCCACCCTTCTTGTCGACTATAGCACTTCCTGTGTCATTGATGCACCTAACAGGCCACATGTAACGGGACACATGTATTCTGCATAGTACGCTATGAAAGTATCATCTTTTGACCGCATAATACCGCAACCATGACTAATGTAGAACTGATGTCCCAATTACCTAGTTACAAAGACTGCCATAACCACCCACCTCCCTCTTCAACCCAATAAAATAGACCACAATTCTTGCTGGTGTTAAATGGCCATAGCAGCCCTTTTATTATACAAATTAACAATAAACTTTACAGAAAAATTGCAACAATTCACCCTGAGATTTTTTAAGGTCTTTTGAAGGCCCAAATTATTACTGGATATGGTGTCTATGCGGAACCCCTTGAATCCGTTAGGCCCTCAGCCGCACCACACCGCCTCGGGGACAACCCGCACAACGACCGCAGACACCTCCATATCTCAATTGCCTGTGTGACTACCATATATCACCATGACTTGAGGACCCATACCAAGACAGGTCTCCCAACCTTAACCACCATCACCTATGTTCTCCGCCTTCAAAAGACCCCAAAAAACACACCACCACTGCTATGACAGAAAATGGACCACAACAATGCATTCGGGCGGGCGGGAAGTTCTTTCTTCATCCGATGAACTCTGAATGACTCCAGCGAGACCCTCCTCCTCGGACCACCGCAGAAGCTCCGCCTAAACTTTTTAGCTGACCAATCAGGTAAGGACCTTGCCCCTTGTTAACCCATCCTTAATTTACTATTTAATAATTGTTTCCCCATTTCACTTAGTCATGTATGCCCTCCGCCTATATTTCTTTTTTTTTTGCTTCGGGCCTAACTTTCATCTGTTGCATCCTGTTGTCTGATGTACAGAATAAAGCAACCTTTGTGGATGAAAAGGTATTGGTGAGTTCATTTATCTGATAAGGATTGTATCTGCTTATACAGGCCAGGCATAGAGGTCTCAGCAAGGGATAAGTCACTAGCACAACACTCGGAGTCAGAATAACAACCCTTTGTCCCTACTAATAATGGTTACCCTGCCACACTTCCAGCGGAGACCACAACTGGAGTTTTCAGTACACATTACATGGTTCACTGCCATTACTTTTAGGAAACTTCTGATAAATGCCATGCAGTCATTGCTGGAGTGCATGCAAACAGGAAGTGGCAGCAAAAGAGGCTGCAGGAGATCCCATGATGCAAAAACTATGCAAAAAATGGGAAAAAGTATTAACTGCATTGGTAACAAAAGCTATACTCTGTGTCTTCTCTGTCTCACTGTAAAGTGAACCTGTCAGGCAGCTTAAACTGGAAAAAAGTAAAAGGTCTGCACCTCAAGTTGCAAACCATAAGCACAGGCAAAGTGGGTGTGGTTAAAGATGGTACAGTCCAAATGAAGGCACATTTCAAAAGTGCCTGAACATGCAATGTGGTAACTGAGCCCATACAACTGTGTACATACAACTGACTCTGAGCCTATACAACTGTGTACATACAACTGACTCTGAGCCTATGCAACTGTGTACATACAACTGAGCCTATGCAACTGTGTACATACAACTGAGCCTATACAACTGTGTACATACAACTGACTCTGAGCCTATGCAACTGTGTACATACAACTGAGCCTATACAACTGTGTACATACAACTGACTCTGAGCCTATGCAACTGTGTACATACAACTGAGCCTATACAACTGTGTACATACAACTGACTCTGAGCCTATGCAACTGTGTACATACAACTGAGCCTATACAACTGTGTACATACAACTGACTCTGAGCCTATGCAACTGTGTACATACAACTGAGCCTATACAACTGTGTACATACAACTGACTCTGAGCCTATGCAACTGTGTACATACAACTGAGCCTATACAACTGTGTACATACAACTGACTCTGAGCCTATGCAACTGTGTACATACAACTGAGCCTATACAACTGTGTACATACAACTGACTCTGAGCCTATGCAACTGTGTACATACAACTGAGCCTATACAACTGTGTACATACAACTGACTCTGAGCCTATGCAACTGTGTACATACAACTGAGCCTATACAACTGTGTACATACAACTGACTCTGAGCCTATACAACTGTGTACATACAACTGAGCCTTTACAACTGTGTACATACAACTGAGCCTATACAACTGAGCCTATACCTTGTCTGGTACATAAGAAACTCAGAGGGTTATTCACAAAGCTGCCGAAGGCAGCCGAGTGAATAACCCACCCCAAGTGAAGTGACCCGAACGCTGTTCGGCTATTCACTTCAGGCTTCTACGGCTGATTTCAGCCGTACATCGGCTTGCTTCGGTACAGCCGAGCATGTTCGGCTGAGCCAAAGTGCAGAAGGAGTTCGACTCAGCATCTCCAACATCTGCATCGGCTGAGCCGAAGCTCTGGCAGCTCACTCGCTGCCATTTGCCCCTATTCACATATGAGGGCAGTGAGTGAATAGCCGAATGCCGCCGCTACCGATCAGAATAGAAAATCTGTGGAAAAAGTAGAAAAAAAATGTTTGAAAATGATCAATCTAAAAAAACGCTGATCTGTCATCGCAACTGGGCGGAGCCAGCCGTGAGATCACGGCTGGCACCGCCCAGCTGTCAGTTGCGAGGCTTTCGGCCGGCTGTTCGGCCCGCTTCAGGTGTCACTTCGGCTCAGTCGAGCCAAAGCATATGCCTTCGGCTCGGCTGAGCCGCTCGGCCGCGTATAGCCCGTACAGAAGCCCTTCGGTTCTACTGAAGAGCTACGGCTCTTCCTTCGGCAGCTTTGTGAATAACCCTCTCAATTTCTTGGTCATTTCACCTTTAATGCCATCACATCCTTGTTGGTGCCTCTACCAGTGACCCCAATTTCATGTGAATCACATCGGTGAAGGAGGTCACAGCTGGAGCTTCCTGTTGTCTGGATACCAACCTACACATCTCCAAACTTCCCGAGATGAGAAAGAGGGACACTTTAATAGAAAGAATGTAGGAGACACCCCGGCTATGTGCCCAATTACACGAATTATGAACAATTCATACTCTAAAAATGATTTGCTAAACCCAAAATAATTTTTTATTCCCCAACACCACTTTTCCTTATAACGACTTTTTAAAATGACAAATTTATTATTTTAGAGGCTTAAAGGAGAACTATGGGGCTAAGGCTTTCCCCATAGTTCTCCTTTAAAAGACAACTTTGTCTTTGTTTTTAAAATCAATATTGTTATGAGCCCAGCACACTCACAACACCGGACTGTGATAGGAGGCTGAGCCGTGTGGGATGAGAGACGCTGGCTGCTCACAGTGCTCGGCCGTCTGTTACACTTTCTCTCCTCTCTTGTGGGACACAGAGTAGCGCTCAGCGGGGAGGAAAGAAAGCACGGATGCACCGATGTATCGGCCAAAAATTGCACTTTCAGCATTTAGCCAAGGGTGCCATTTTTGGCTGATATGTTTCAACGGCCTATACATCGGTGCAACCCTAATATTTACAGCAATGCAGAATGGCACAGGCTACAGAGGACTACACATCCCAGCAATACTTTATACAACAATGATATTTCTGTATAAAGTACGGCTGAGATTTGTAGTCCTCTATAGAGGGTCCCATTCTGCATTGCTGCTATGCAGAATGGCGCCTGCTATAGAGCACTACAAAGACCAGCTGTACTTTACACAACATCAGGCTACAAATAATATTTTTTTACATTAATCATTTACATTTCCCCATCTAGTGCCTGCACCCTGCAGGGCCGTCTTCACATCTCCTCGGCTCGCGGCTCCCTCCTCACAGGGGCCGGCGGGCCCCATAATATCTGGGTACCCGGCAAGCGGGCGTGCACCTAGCCCCCGCCCCCCCAAGGCTGAGGCCCTGGTGCGGCTTCCCGGCGGTAGGTCTGCCACTGAATGTAGACAAAAAAGTGTGAATGACTGAAGGCCGAGGTCATTGTGCACTGGTGCCACTGCCTAGTGCCCCGTAGCCACACTTAAGGCCTCGTTCACACCTGAACGTTTTGTAGCGCGTTCTACGCTCGACGAACGCTCTACAAAACGCTCAAAAATATAAATCCCATTGTATTCAATGGTCTCGTTCCCACCTTGGCGTATTTCCGCCCGTCCCTAACGCGCTACAAAACGGCCCACGCCTGAAAAGGTACATGTACTACTTTGGGCCGTTTTGTTGCGCGTTTCCATTGGGATACAGCCAAGTAGCCTTCGGAAACGCGCAACTTTTTTACCGTGAATCGCGGTAAAAAAACGCGCGACGGTCGCGCGACAGACACGCATATGCAATACGCCTAGGTGTGAACGAGACCTTATGGTTACACGTCTCGCTGGTCTTGAATGCCCTTTGTCACCATACCGGGGAACTTAGTTAGCTGAATTTTAACTATTGTTATTATCAGTGTAATTGCATTTTTTTAAATAAGTTTACGTATATATTTGTATTTATTGTCTATATAATGAGGTCACTTAGTCAGTTTTATCAGTCTGCAGCTATTAAAAAATAAAAATGATAAAAATAATAAATATGGAATTTGAATTAATGTAAAAAAGATAAAAAAAAATAAGAATTTGAACTATTGTTATTGTCAGTGTAATTGCATTTTTATAACTTTACGTATTTATTGTATATATTGTCTATATAAGGAGGTCACTTTGTCAGTCTTTTCAGTCTGCAACTATTAAAAAAAGCCATTGTCAGCTTCTATCTCCCGCTGGAAGAGATCTTACAGCTTACACTTAACGAGCGACAATTAATAAGTCATTAAAAGTCATTTTGCCAACTAACATCTACCTAACAGAGACACCTGAACCTCTCCTCGTGGGACGCGCGTTGCATTGTACATTTCACGGCCCAATTACCGTGCTGATGTAAACACATTAAAGACTCATTTAGAAGCACGTCAGGGGAATCGCCAACACAACTAGTTAGAAGATTGGAACAATTTATGATGAGCAGAAAACGCCGCGGGACTCCGCAGAGACTCCTCCCCCGCTGGGGAAATTATAGTTCCAGCAACGCAAAATAAGAATAACAAAAACAAATCATTCTATACAATCAGCAACTTTTCTGTCTTCATTTTATATCTGTCAGCAATAGTTTTTTTTACAAATTTACAGGATATGTTGACATTACATTAAATATAATATCCAATGATCGCAAATTCCCTTCTAAAATTCATTTAATCTTGTTTTTTAAACATTCAACAAATTAGAAAAATTGTATTAAAATATAAATATACTCGAGTATAAGCCGTCCCGAATATAAGCCGAGGTACCTAATTTTACCACAAAAAACTGGGAAAAAGTATTGACTCGAGTATAAGCCGAGGGTGGGAAATGAGGCAGCTAATGGTAAATGTACAAAATGAAGATAGATACCTATAAAATTACATTATTTATTTAAAAGAAAAATAACCTAGCTCTGTAAGTGGAAAAGGGGGTACAGGGCTACATATCATGTACTACGGATCATTTAACCCATTCATATTAGCAGAGGATAATTGTAAATGTATTGTTCAGTGCATTCTATATGTAGTATATAGTACATGTACATATAGAGTGCCTGCAACAATACATTTACAATGA